>NW_026938249.1:0-11614 GCF_032062105.1 Saccostrea cuccullata
TACACTGGGCGCTTTTGAATTGATGCACACGCATATTATGTATATATCAAAACAGTTATTGCTCTATTCACTAAATGTATATCTGGGGCAACGAAAATCTCTCAATAGAAGTAAACATTGGCATTTTTTCCGCTGTTCATAAATTTATAAATGAATCCTGTAGATTTAGCTAGATATATTATTGACTCTTATTTGTACACGTTTTTGCTACTATTTTGCATGACAATTATTATGTGTGTTTTTTTTAAGGAGAAGAACTAGTAAGTTGTTAGAACTTGTTTCTTATCCTTTTGCTTGTCAATAAAATATGTTCAAAACAAATGTATATATATTACGGAAGCGTATCAGTGCCACTTGCTCACTTTACTTTTTTTTTTTAATTTCTACACTTTAAAGTGTAAAATTTACACTTTAAAGTGTAAATTTTACACTTTAAAGTGTAAATTTTACACTTTAAAGTGTAAATTTTACACTTTAAAGTGTAAATTTTACACTTTAATCTGTAAAATTTACACTGTAAAATTTATAGATCTTATCTAAATAGAAAATATCGTATAGAAATTTTAATAAAATGTTAGTTTAAGCAAATTTTCTGAATTTAGGATAGATTATATCACAATTGTGTCATCCATATATTATTTATTTGAAAAAAGTCTAACAGGCCCTGAAATCTATATTGGAGGGGGGGGGGGGTCCCCAAGCACCTGTGATCGGGAATATGTGCATGTATGTTTGATACGCTCTTTACTTTATATTCAAAGAAAAGTTTTACTTTAAAATAAAACATCTGAATTAAATTTTATCATGCACGAAACATGGTCTGTTGGCATAAAAATGTGTTACTGAGGATGTGTGAAGATGCTAAATTGACTATGTGAATAAACAAATAAAGTGTAAATTTTACAGATTAAAGTGTAAAATTTACAGATTAAAGTGTAAATTTTACAGATTAAGGTGTAAAATTTACAGATGAAAGTGTAAATTTTACAGATTAATGTGTAAAATTTACACTTTAAAGTGTAAAATTTACAGATTAAAGTGTAAATTTTACAGATTAATGTGTAAATTTTACAGATTTACAGATTAATGTGTAAATTTTACAGATTATTGTGTAAAATTTACAGATTAAAGTGTAAAATTTACAGATTAAAGTGTAAATTTTACAGATTAAAGTGTAAATTTTACAGATTAAAGTGTAAAATTTACAGATTAAAGTGTAACATTTACAGATTAAAGTGTCAATTTTACAGATTAAAGTATAAAATTTACAGATTAAAGTGTAAAATCTACAGATTAAAGTGTAAATTTTACAGATTAAAGTGTAAAATTTACAGATTAAAGTGTAAAATTTACAGATTAAAGTGTAGAAATTAAAAAAAAATAAAGTGTGCAAGTGGCACTAATACGCTTCCGTAATATATATATAGTTTATATACGCATTTGATGTGCGCATCAGTTGAAGCAGTAATCAGTACATACATTCATAATATTTATACAACTGATGAGAGTACTGTATCAATGCAACTTTTGTTTACATAAATTCATTTGACATTCAAATGTTGAGAGCGGCTTCGTATGCAATAATTCAGAATTGAAACATGTGAACAGATTTATAATATTCAATTGTTGCTCGCATCAATGAACTGATTCTATAGACTTATCTGAAGTTATTCTGGAGTTTATCTTAATTTGGAGCTTTATATAGGTGTCTAACAAATCCAGGTGGGAGGGGTGAAGGGAAAATAACTTTTTTGTTAATGTTGGAACCATTTTTTGCTCACAGTTAACAGTTGTGATAGCGAGAAGGGCATCTATCTCCATATTATATATGACTTTGACACTTTCAGCCTCGTATGCTGTATTTCCATTGATTTTATACCCCCCCATTTGAAAAGAAGGGGGGATATAGTGGTGGGGATGTCTGTCTGTACGTCCGTCCGTTGCGCTTTGGGGTACCCATCTCTTATCCGCGACTCCTCTTTTACCACTGAATGAAATTTAATGAATCCTTCACAGAATCTTTTTAAGAAGCTACATCTTTCCCTCGCCTCGTTGTTTACTTGAAGACAAAAAATGTAATCGTAGCTATATTAAGTATGATTTACTGTAGATTCAAACATATACACGGGGAATTTATTTTAAAAATAATTTCGCAGAATAACAACTCGAAAAAATAAATTACTAGTACTCGAATTCCCGATCAACATATGCAGTTCAATTTATCGTAATTTGACTTCTGTAGATCATTTTGTGATATTTAGTACTCGCGTAAAATAAGGAATCTACATTATATACGCCTCATAACTGAAAAAAATATGATGGCTATTATCTAATATAAAAAAATCAAAAGAATAAAAAAGAATTTAACAAAATGCATTGTAATTTTATTAAAAGTATGTATTAGCATCACAGATTTTTTTCAAGGAATTTATGTACAATATAAAATAATTTTAATTGCTATATATTTACAAAATAATTTATAAACTTTTTAGAAAATTCTATGTAATATTCAACTCCTCCAAAATATCATCTCTGTCTACACTCTGTAAGGCCTCCACAACGCCTTGAAGATTGTCTTTTCTCATGTGTTTGAGTTTCCTGAGAAGTTGGTAAGTAATTTCATAATGCCCTTCATCTCTGAAGTCCATTTCTACTTGTTCAATGTGAACCTCTTTGAAACCTAGCCTTCGACAGAATTTTTTATAATCCTTTCCTAAATTCTCAGACAGTTTATCACATTCTTCTTCTGTTAATGCTCTGTCAGGCACTGGGTAAAAAAAAAGGAAAATGTCAATAAAATCTAAGTTTTTTATTTTTAAAAATGTATTTTTTTTTGTATATATTATCTGGAATAAAAAAATACATCTACAAAGAGAAACAATATTTCTTTTCTCTATTTACAAAAGGTTTTTACATTTTTTTTTTACAATTTTTTAAGATCTGTGAATGGACTGCAGGTGAAAGCTTGGGAATTTGTGAAATATTTTTGTGAAATATTTTTAAAATTCGATCCAACATTACATGAAACTACATGCAAGTACATGTGTACTGCTATAATACCGGTATGCTTGTTAAATTTCCCTGATATTAACTATTCTTGTCAACTGTATGGCTTACCCTGATGGAATTTCCACAGATAAGATAGTTGATTCATTATTTTCAGTTTTAAATCTAGAACGGGGAAATTAAATCTGTGTTTACTTTTCCTTCCTTAATTCTACTTCAACTGGTACATTATTCCTAAAACTGTTTTCATATTTGCTTGGTAATTTGTGAATCATCTGCAGATATTTCTTGGGATTCACTTTCTAATGAACAGAATGGAACATTTTCATTTCAATATCATAGTAAAATTTATTATCTATGCATTACTGGCAAAGATTTAGAAGAGGGGAGTGGATAAAGGAAGAGAGTAACAATGTGCATATGCTGAAGCAAATAAGAAAAGACTTTGGACCCACCATGTGTTAATAGGCTTTTTTCATACATGTATTTGTGAATGAACTTTACTTTTATTATTGTTTTTTTTTTCTTGTCAAAAAAGGACATTCAGATACTAGGCTAAGACCCCTTTTGATCCCTGGTTTGGGTGGGGTGGTGGGGGTGGTGGTGGGTGATCTGCGTTTTTTTTTTTTTTGGGGGGGGGGGGTTCCAAGGTCTTGGTTAAGCATATAAATTTGATAATTCTGCAAATTCCAGGAGGGGGGGGGGGGCCCGGATCCCCTAACCCCCCCTCTAGATCTGCTCATGTTACATATCTTGTCCTTTCTCCGTAGGAGATTTTTTGACTGGGGTGGAACCCCCCCCCCCTTTTTAAAAAAAAATCCTGGACCTGTGCATGAACTGGTTTTGCATGTCTTTAAACATACATACACACACAAAATTGGATGAATTTTTTCCCTGAATTGCTTCAAACTTGCACATGAGTGGGAAGTAATACCTGTAGTATGGTCTACAGTAGTCTATAGTTGTTTTACTTTAAACTTAAGAATAACGGTGATGCATTCCATAAAATACCTATAAATGGCCCCTGCCTAAATAGGCACCCCCAGGTCTTTTTCAATTGTCAGGAAATAAGGACCCCCTGTACAGTGATTAAATCTCAAGTCCGCCAAAATTTGAAGAAAGTAAAAATGAAACTTCAATGCTTATTGGGTAACCTGTACGTTCATGAAAGTGAAAGATTGTTAAGAATGACTTATCACTATGTTTTTCAGAAAGTGAAAGTTACCTATAAGATTTGTTCTACTTGGTATTCTCTAATTTCTCAGTGGAAAAATAAACCATTTAGGAATTTTGTAATTTGGGTGGATTATCTTAACTTAAAGGAAAGTTAGATAACCTTTTAGTGGTTTTCTTATTTTCTTTTCAAAAGATTTCTTGAAGTTAAAATATGACATTAAATATTATAACTGAAATAACTGCCCCCTTTTTTCAATTTTTCTAAGCACTGGGGCAGTTAATAGGGATTATATGACATTTTTTCTTTACATTCTGATAATATTCCCTGCAAACAAAGTCAACAAATAAATTAAACAATATATTACAGAAAATATTAGAAATAAAGTAGATATATAGAGCCCTGTCATTGGATCAACCCACAGATATATTGACTTCACAGAAAAGTATATCGACCTCATAAAAGGGCTATATCTGTATAATATTCCACCTTCAATCTTCTTCCTGTCCTTTTTCTTGGCTTTTTTCTTCCACTTTGAACTTGACGCACCGTGATCTCCTACTACCATAAAATTCTGATCTCCTATTTGTATATTTGGAAGTTTGTCACTGGGATTTGTACCCAAGTGTAATGTGGTTCTACCCCCTCCTCCTGAAATGACAGCAGAATGAAAAAGAAATCAGGAATGTTGATAAATTACTGTCTTGCAAGGAGATGACCATTACAAGATCTTTCAATTCCACAATTATTACTGTCTTCATTCTAATTTCAGTACATGTACCTTAATTTCATTAAATTCATTTGAAATATAAGTATCAGTTCTCTATCCCTCAATTAATGTTAAATCCGTAAGTTTCCTCATCTCTCCTCAAATAAAGGAATTAAAAAAAAGACATATGAGCTAAATTCACTTTTTATTCAGACTTATGGATTTCTCCAAGCTACTTCAGTGTAAAGATACAATTATCAATTTTATACAGTGTCTTATTAACTAATGGACGGTGATCTAAAAAACTTCAGGTAAATTCATAAAAAATATTGGAGGACAGGAATTCATTGATAAGGATTTTTCAAGTAGACTATGATGTTAATCTGTATATTACGTGTATCAAGTGTACATTGTAGCTTTAAGATATTAGTATAAATATAACAATATTTCAATTCCTATATTTAGGAGATGCATTTGTGCATGACATAATGATTATTTTTTTTTGTAAATTTTGAATTATAAATGATATTTACTGTGTTCAAAGTGGATCATTTGTGGTTGATCTCTACTTTGAGATTTCTTTGCTGAATCTGAAGTGCCTGGTCTGGCATCTGTTTCAATCTGGCAAAAAAAAAAGAAATTCAATTTTTTTTGTACATATATAGACTAAATACATATGTGACAGTATTCATAGGAATGGAATGATCATATTATAAAGATGTGAAAGCGAATCACCTCTGACTGACATGGTGCTGCGTCTTCCTCCATGAAGTCTGGAATTGTCCTTGAAGATATTTTTACAGCTTGAAAGGATGAGATCCCTGTCAACTACAAACAACAATAGCTAGTGTATGAGAATATTTCACATACGTACCATGTATTAAATGCAATGAAAAACTGAAAAAGAATAAAATGTTCATTACCCTCTAATATTACCTTTACAATTTAAATACAATATTCATAGCTTCTGTTCTGTGATTTATAGTTTTTGTTTCTAATTTATCAGAGACTTATATACCTAGTATTGATATGATAGAGGTCAATGATCCCAGTCCTGGACTCAGAATTAAAATTGTTTTGCTGTCCTTTTAAACAAAATGCTACAGCATAATAATTCCATGATGATCTTACATGTCTTACACATATTAACTTCATGTACATATTTTTGTTTAGATAGAATGTTCCATCGTTAAAATGATAAATGTCCTATGGACCCGGTTTGTCCCAAGACACAGTTAGATTATTCTAACTAATTTTTGTTATATCATACATGTAATAGACGGAATGCTGTAGGACCAGGTAGAAAGCGAGGAAAGAATAATTCAGCCCCTTTTAATACTAGGCCTACTTTTTTTTCTGTCAAGTGGCTTAATTAACGGTATTCTCTATTGAGAAACTGGTTCCTTGGGTGTAAATATTTCAAACTATTTGACCCCTTGGAGTTTGACCCCTTTTTAAAAATCTTTAACTTTGGCCATACCTTTTTAAACAAAGTTGAAGGGAGTATTAAAACGAGCCATCAACTTCTCAATAGAAAATAGCTTAACGACACCAGGAAAGAAATCAAAAACATACAAAATTGTCGATTGTCATAATCTAAGAAACCTCCTTTCGTAATTCCTAAGTGCCAGTATTCACTCTCTAGCAGGCCTTTCTGTGTTTACGGAGTCTAATTTAAATCTGTTTACCTTAAAAAGATAGGGAAAAATTTCCAAAAACCCAGATCGCGCAAACCGAAAGTAGAATGGGAAGGCGGTAAAAGTAGTTCGTCAGAATGCTGGCGGTAAAACTAGTAATCTTCATCCCAGTCTCAACTAATTTGCTTCGTTTGTTTGTTTGTTTTATTCTTCATGCCATTTCTGATGGAATAAATACAAAACATATCAGAAACGTTAATTAGGGAAAGGGGGCGGTAACCTTCCACTATGATTTCAAAAAGTTATGCCCCCCCCCCCAAAAAAAAGAAACATCCTCGCAAGCAGGAATCCCAAGTCAACACGTTGGCGTTGGAAAAAGGGCAATGTGTTGACTCAGGACCCCTGGCATTGCTATGATGAAAAACAATCAACTTAATTACGGGATCGTATTCATAAGTACCAACTAATATTTTTTAAAGCATGTAATTCCAACTTAAATGTTGGCTTTTCAAACTTTTAAGTTGTTTTTTCCACCTTAAAAGTTGGCTTTTCCATTTAAAAGTTGGGTTTTCCAATGTTGCCAATTTTAAAATTGGAATAACTAAGATTAAAATTGGAATTATCAACTTTTATTTTTTTTTTTCAAATTTAAAATTAAATTAGCCAAGATTAAAGCTAGCTGGAATTACCAAACTTTGTGGCAACAACACGCTCACGCACATGTAACAACTTTTTTCAATTATTAAACGATATATAGTTTTTTTTTCTCGTAATAAAATAATAATAAACAAGAGGCCCAGGGGCCACATCGCTCACCTGAGCAATTGGCTAGGAAAAAGCACATATCAGATCAGAACTGAAAGTTAACTGGGGGGGGGGAGCTTGAATTTTAATCCCCAGGGGGTCATGATTTGAACAAACTAGAATCTACACTACCTGAGGATGATTCCCTATAAATATCAGTAAGCATTCATTTTGACCCAGGCTAAACTGAACCATAGATTTTAGTTCCTAAAAATTGATGTTCCTAAACATTGATTTATTACCACATATTATTAGCTCACCTGAGCCAAAGGCTCAAGTGAGCTTTTCTGATCAAAATTTGTCCGTTGTCTGTTGTCTCGTCGTTGTTGTCGTCGTTGTAAACTTTTCACATTTTCATCTTCTTCTCAAGAACCACTGGGCCAATTTCAACCAAACTTGCTACAAAGTATCCTTGGGTGAAGGGGATTCAAGTTTGTTCAAATGAAGGGCCACGCCCTCTTCCAAGGGGAGATAATTATGAATTAGAGAAAAATTAATGGCAATTTTAAAAAAATCTTCTTCTCAAGAACCACTGGGCCAGGAAAGATGAAACTCATGTGGAATCATCCTCAGGTAGTGTAGATTCAAGTTTGTTCAAATCATGACCCCTGGGGCTAGGGTGGGGCCAAAATGGCCGACCCAAGTTTTACATAGGAATATATAGGAAAAATCTTTAAAAATCTTTTTCTCAAGAACCACTGGGCCAGGAAAGATGAAACTTATGTGGAATCATCCTCAGGTAGTGTAGATTAAAGTTTGTTTAAATCATGACCCCCGGGGCTAGGGTGGGGCCAAAATGGCCGATCAAAGTTTTACATAGGAATATATAGGAAAAATCTTTAAAAATCTTCTTCTCAAGAACCACTGGGCTAGGAAAGATGAAACTCATGTGAAATTAACCTCAGGTAGTGTAGATTCAAGTTTGTCCAAATCATGACCCCCGGGGGTAGGGTGGGGCCAAAATGGCCGATCAAAGTTTTACATAGGAATATATAGGGAAATCTTTTGAAATCCTCTTTTCAAGTACTTCAAATCCATGCTTAGTGATATTTATATGGAATCATCCTGAGGTAGTGTAGATTCTAGTTTGTTCAAACCATGACCCCCTGGGAGGTTAAAATTCAAGCCCCCCCCCAACTCAGTAAACTTTCAGTTCTGAACTGATATGTGCTTTTTCCTAGCAAATTGCTCAGGTGAGCGATGTGGCCCCTGGGCCTCTTGTTTAATACATGATCGAATTGAACAATGTATGTAGGCTTAGAGTAGAGGATTGCCCTTGCCTTGTATCCCCCAACTCTTCTCATGCTAAAATAAGATTTTCCAAATAGACTTTCTTAACATAAACAAGAAGTCCGTGGACCTTAACAGTCACCTGAGTAGAACACGACCCTGTCAATAAAGGACTGTGAGAATGGTAACTTGTAAATCAAAATTAACTGATAGATGAAGATAAATTGCATAGGCGTCGGAACCGGGGGGCTGGGAGGCGTAGCCCACTTTTTTTGCGAAAATAGACATTATATAGGCATTGAAAATTGGGATTTACCTTTTTTGTTGGTTTAGCCCCCCCCCCCCCCTTTCAATTTCCTTCCGGCGCCCATGAATTATATATGTACCAAGAGAAATGAAAAATATGACGTCGGGATCAACAAAATAGACAGTATGGTAATCAGCAACAACTCGATCAGAATTAGTTCTTTTTACTTGCCTCTATGTAACGGAGCCATCTATGGGCGGCGGAAAGGGTAAAAAAGACGTTTATGCAAAACTAACAACTAATTTTATAAACATAATGAAATACAAAACAGACAACCTTAAAAACAAAATCAACAGACTCGTTTGCAAAATCAACAGACTCCGATGCGAAACCAACGATCACCAATGCAAAACCAACGATTATTCACTGAATTGTCGCTAGATGGCGTCCATAAAAACATATATTTCCTGAATTAACGCTAGATGGCGCGTAAGTTTTTCTACGTCATGATTATTTTTTGTACTTTCATAGGAACGTAACTCACGCAAAATTGTATATCAGGATCCCAACCTCGAAATGTATTATAGAATATATTATCGAAATCATATATACTAGTATATCGGAATACATATAATAAGGGATCATATACTACCGCTATGTAGTACATTATATACCCATTTTTATCTATTAGATTGACCCTGTGTATATTTTAGGATATGATTTGAGTACTTTAAAATATTTATAAAGAAAAGAAATTAAGGCAGGATGTGTGCATCCATATCTTTTTTTTTTTTTTTTTTTTTTTTTTTGGCTTAAAAATAAGGTGAAGGAATGAAGGACAGCGATTACTCCAGGTTTGGGAGATACTGTTTTCGGACTCGGAGAAATTAGGCAAAATGCACATGGGACAAGGTCAACTGCGCATAAGATGCCGCCACACCTTGTACAGGAGTACAATTAAGTCTCATCCTTGTAGCCCTACAGTGTAATATTTATTGGCGGATCCAGGGGGGGGGGTCCGATGGTTGGAACCCCCTTTTATTTTTGTGCATAGAGAGAAAAAATTCTGTAATAAAGAATAAGTCTAATATTTTGAAATAATGAAAAATCTTTGTCCGCTCTGCTCTGTAGATCTGTAGATTTTCGCGTACCTTCTTCCGTGTACCTTCCAAACCCCGGCTAAGAGTTCCGACCACTCACAAGTAACAAGCAAAAAAAATGCAGATGGAGGGGATTCATTTTTTCTGAGAATAATCTTTTGCTGTAGTTTTCATTAATATTTTGATTTGGAAACTCCTTCCACAGTTTTTATTGCCTGAAAATACGCAGATTCAAGCATTAAATGAAAGTAAATAATGCATTCCGAAGATAAAAGTTACAGAAAGCCCCCTCTACCCCCAAAGAAAGACTTTAGAGTGTGGTGCGAAGGTTTTTTTTTTTTTGTTTTTGTTGTTGTTGTTTTTTTTTTTTTTTTGCTTGTCAACTGCTTTTGGAGCCCCCCTTTCTTATAAATATATGTAGTTACGGACTTCAAGTGGTCGTGTTGTGATTCTATGCATGAGTGCTGGGGCACCGACCTTTCGAAAATTGCTGGATCCGCCCCTGAATTTCTTTTACGGTTTCAACTATACTGAAAGGAAAAAGAAACGCATAGTAAACTTTTGAATAAAATTAAAACTATCCTTTCGAATATGTTTTCCAGATTTATTATCAAACATTTTAATTTATGTTTAATCAACAAGTTACCAAAATCTTGTGAGACTTTGACTGAAACTTTACGAGTTATTGATATCGATACCCCCCCCCCCCCCTTCACCACCACCACCAAAAAAAATACTATAATCTCTCGCGCAAAAAGTACCAACCTTGATTATCCTGTTCCTCAGAGCATTTATCTTTTCTGTATTATATAATTCATATATGTAAGGCACAGATCCTGTTTTTCGGGGGGGGGGGGGGGGGGGTCCACCCCAATAAAAACAATCCAGCCCATATTTTTTTTCACGTGGGCAGATCCTTTGATCCGCGCTCATAGATCGCTAAACAAGTAGCGATTTATGTGAGCGGATCATAGGATCTGATTTTAATCAGATTGCTTCCTAAATTAATTTATTCTAAAATAAATTTAATAGACTTCACTTAGTCGTACAAAGAAAAGCAAAAATGATAAAAGTACAACTTGCCAAGTGAATTTTCATGTATCAACAAATTGTATAATGCATGAACACAATAAAATAATTTTATATGAACTTTTTTTAAGAGTGTAAGGGGATTTTTTTCTTTCAAAAATTTTCTCTTCGGGAAAAACAATATCTGCTACTGGTTTCTTGTAATATATTTACAGTCGTTTGTCTTGCTGCCTCTAATATGTTTGAATTTTAAAAGTCCGACATGATGCTTTTATCCGAGGTCTGCAAAATGGATGTTGATAGACAATTTCGCGGGATTTGGACCCGGTGTTGTAGCATAGACTTTCCCCCCGCATAGACTTTCCCCCCGGAAAAACGGGCCCGGGTTAGACTTTCCCCCCTCGGCGGAAAAAGCGCCCCAGTATAGAATTTCCCCCTTTGAACAAAATCAGTATAGACTTTCCCCCTTGGGGGGAAAAACCGCCCCAGTATAGACTTTCCCCCCTTATAATTCCGGATTGCGTTTTTCCGGAATTCGTTTTGTTATGCATTTTGGTTTTGGTTTTCTTTTTAAACGAAAACTTCCAGTTCTGATAAAACCATGCTTTTCAACATGATTCAAAAGCGAGAAATTACAGGTTTGCTCCCAAAAAGTAACGCCTTGATACAAGTATTGAA
>NW_026938250.1:0-11620 GCF_032062105.1 Saccostrea cuccullata
ATCCCACACTAGAGGTTAACAAATTTTCTTCGGACTTTTCTTTGGAGTCATGCGTATAAAACGTATGTATCATGTATCAGCAAAAGAAAAGAATACATTAAAAAAAAATACTAAATAAGAGCTACAGAAATTTTTAAAAACCATTAATTTATTTTTGAAGTTGTGTACAAATACTGGGTGTATATATAATATTCAAAGTCATATTTAATTTACCTATTGACGTATTGTTATTGTTTGGCATTGCTCAGTATAATGGACAACACGAAATACGCACGTGCATGTATAATTATAACACGTAAAATTCTGTATCTTCATCCTTAATTAAAACCATGGCTTTTCATTAAATCATGTTTATATACAATGATATATCAGCCTATTCGAACTGCCATCAGGAAGATTTGGTCTACAGCAGGAGAAAAGTGAAAGTAAACTTTTCACTAAATACCAGAAACGACATAAAACGTTTTATAAAATGAATAAAGACACAGTAATTTTATTTCTTTTTTAAAATGATACTCATACTGATTACATGTAGCTTTTGGGTAATTAAATTCTTCAAGGAAAGCAAATCTTCTTTTTCAGGCATTATTAGACAATAGACAATAGACAATATTTTATTTCCAATTAAGGGCCCCCAGAGAGGCATGAAAGGTACATGTGTAGACAAAGGCAATCAATAAGTAGATGAACCAAAAATACAGTAATTTGTGTTAAAAATAAAAATACATACATATCATATTGTTGTTGTGCTTTAAAATGTTATATCAAATGATTAGACAGGTACTCTCCAAGTTTAAGTAAGACATTCATATTTTCACATGTAATGATCCAAAAATATTTTTGAGAACTATCTAAGCTATGAAAATTTTTATTATATTTCTGTGCTTCATTTAGAAGTTTGATTCTTCTTTCTTTGTAAAAAGGACAGTCTATGGTAAAATGTATTTCATTTTCCACTACATTCAAATTACATTTTTCACATATTCTTTTATCTCTTTCAAGTCCAATATATCTGCCAGTTTCAATTTTGAGTTTGTGAGAAGATATTCTTAATCTGGTTATACCTCGTCTAAAGTTAAAGTTATTTAGTAATGTTAAATATTCCTCACGTTGGAAATTACTTTTAAGCTTTACATAAGAGTCCAATTTTCCATCAGAATTTTTTTCTTTCAATTTCAGCCAAGAGCAAATAAACTTTTTTCGAATTTGATTATTAATGACAAATTTGAATTTAGATTGACTCAAGGAGGAGGCATTTTTTGGTATTTCTAAAAATTTCAAAAATTCAAGAATACAAGAGAACCAGGTGTCTCTATCTGTACTAAGTGTTTTAGAATTAATAAAAGCATTGTGCAGGAGAGAACTGTTATCAGAATTTTCCAATCTATGCCAATATAATAACATTGATTTTATGATATTAATATAATATGGATATCTTCCAAGTTCTGACATTGCTGCAAAATTTGCACTTTTCTTATGAACACCCAGTATAAATTTACAAAACTTCAAATGTAGCTTGTCAGGTTCTGAAAAATTATATACATTGCCGATTGAGATACCATTTCTGAATCGTGATGAGTGAGTATTGAACACACCCCATATCTCGCTGCCATATATTAGAGCTATGAAGGTCCTAGAAAGAAATGTGGGGTGGGGGTTGCAGCCAGGAACCCACAAAAAATTCCAGGACTAGCAGGAATAAAGAACGTAAATGTACAATATTGTTTAGGGGATAAAGCCGCAATTTATCAATATTTATCTATCTTTTAGTGTAAATTGGCAATAGTAATTCAGGCATAAAACACCCTAGTTCAGAAAAACTGGTCTTCAAATGTATATTTTTCACTTACTTAAAATTACTATGTCCAAGTTCAGAGCCCCATTCCTCCCATCCGACGGTACAAGGCGGACGACCTGAATACAAAACCGTTTCTTCTTTCTTTTTTTTTTATTGGGGGGGGGGGGGGGGTGTTCCAGGCTGCCCAAGTACTGATCGATTGTTAATTAACACTTTGGTTGAAAAGAAAAATTACAAAAATAATATTAAAGCTTCCTTAAGATTTTTCACTCAGTCTGATTCCTGTGAGATATTGCATTTAATAATTTGTTCATCTATTGTTAATTTAGTATTAGGAGGGGGGGGGGGTTATTTGTTGATTGGAGAGAGGAGTATACGTATCAGCTGCCATGTGAGAAATAAAATGCAATTACTAACTTTGTACAGTACCATTCTAGACTTTGATGAAATGCATGTGCATATCTAATTTTCTGTACACTAATTTTCACCAAATTCAAGGTTTAATATTAATTTTAATGGGGGCACAATTATTTAATGTTTTATGGTTTTAGAATAGAGGTGTCCAAGGCTAGGACAATCCCCGCTTTGAGCAAAAAAAAAATTCAACTCTTAGTGTAAGAATTCATGATAAGATGTTTTTCAATAATTGCATTGTCAGAGTCATCTTTTACATATCTGCCTCTTTTATTTTATTAAATAACTGACTGATATATAATATCATTTTTCACTCAGGTTTGTTTTAAGGTGTGTGAAAAACTCTCACAAGATTCGAACTCTATCCAAAGGTCAATGTTGGGCATAATACCGAACCCGTTTTTTCTCTTAACCTGAACATGTTAACCACTATGCTACGACGGCTTTTTTGTCTTCAATGTATGTAAGAGTGCTTAAGGTAAATCGTGTTGTTGAATTAAATATATTTCCATAAATATTCGCTTTTTATATTGAATGGTTTCGAACTCCAATTTTTGGAAATGTAAAATAGATTTTAACTTTACTTTTCAATCTTTTAAACATGAATGTGGAATGGAGACTTGACCCATTTGTATATAAAAAAAAACAATTTATACCCATTTTCCGGTACATATGCGTAACTGCATGTCAACTTAAAAAAACATCAATTAAGTCATGCAATGAAATTGATGAATCAAACCTGTTAAAGATGACATAACTGACAACATAATTTTGGAAAAATAAAACTTTTCCGTGAATTTTGGAAATTGAGAGATTTAATGTCTCGGAGCGGGAAATTGTCCTCGCCTTTTACGCCCTTCTTCTTTTAAAGGGCATTTGAAGGTTGAATTAAAAGCTATAATTTCAGATTCAGTCATTGTTTTTTTTTATTTAATAGAAGTTAATGCTTTTGTCTTCCAATAAGATGTATGAACAAGCTTAACTTTGGTTCAACAGGTTTTTTTCCAAATATATACCTAGTATAGACATTGAAAATTGCTTCGTAGGTTTAGCCTCCCACTTTCCACAGGCAGGTCGCAGTATAGGTTAAAAATGAGGAAAGTGGTAGTGTTTGGGAAAAAAATTTGGTACTGAAGTTCGAGCCCCCCTTTTTTTTGCTTGTCAGGTTTTTTTTATTTAAGGTATTAAAAATTCTTACACTTAAAAAATACATACACTTACCCCCCCCCCCTTTAATTTGCTTCCTACGCCAATGCATTATAATATATTTGTATACTCACTAGTTTGCCACCATTGTGTTTATTAATAAAGGCCTCTTAACACAAAGAGAGACATATAGGAAAAGTAAAACTTTCGGCTTGTTATAAGTTAATGATTTTTCTAGCTCATCATACTCAAAGTCGTGTTGTAATCTCAGTGATGTCTTTATCATAACAATCCACAATAATGAATTTGTGGTGTTTAGTAAAATTAATGTCCGGTATAGTCTGGCACTTTTAGTGATCTTGGAATTTTTCTTTACATTAATTTTGTTCATTTCTGAAAAACCTAACTTGGGACATCGCCCATGATGATGTCTATCAAGTCCCAGATTTTTTTACGCGAATATTCAGAAGGTTTAATGTAAAAAATGATGGCTCAATGGTTATTAACGAAATTGTATCTGTTGATGATGGTGTTTCATGTGGTAGAAAATTAATGAGTTTATTTTCTTAATAATAATGTTTCGGCAGAACTCCTTACAAGAATATCTTTTTTTTGCAATTAAAATTCCATGCAAATTGAATTCAACCAGAGTCTTTTTTCTTTAAAATGTGCATTGATTTGGTGGATATTTGTGCATTCTTGCAGTCATTTTTCAAATATTTCATACACAAGAGTTCGCAAAATTACTTTAAACAGATGAATAATGATTGTTATGAATTGGGTACAAGCGCACTCTAATAGATGACTTATTTGGAAATAAATCCCGTTATCTTATTTTATATTTGTCCGTAACAGAGTAGGGGGGGCAATATCATTTTGCCTAGTTTTGATATGTACTTTTTTATTAAGATGCTGCCCATGGCTAAAAAGGTTAAACACTGACAAATTCCTGCATTAAATGAAAGTTAGAGGAAGCCACCCACTCCTAACGGAATAGAACTTTTTGAGGAGGTGTAGTCACAGGGGCCAGTGATTACTAGTAATTTTACTTTTTATGTACATGTATTAACTATATAAATATATATTTTATATATACAAATACGAAGCAAGAAATATTCCTTTTGGTGTATTTAGTGAAGAGGTAAAATCAAACATAGTATTACCGACAAGATGCAGTTTATCAGGAGGATTGTTGCTGCATGTTATTTTTTTGTGGGGGTTTTCTCCTCCACCCCCACCCCATACTTTCATTCAAAAACATTGCTATTGGGCCTTGTATTGTTAGAATCGCACAAAATACGACTGGACATGTACTTCTATTAAACTTGTAATGTCATACCTAGAAGTCAATTATCTATTATCAAGTCATTTTTGTGTTTACAGTCACATATTTTTTATTGTCCTATATGACGTTACGTCACGTTATACCAATTATGACGTTCCGTTCACAATTTTCTAGTAAAATAATGCCATACTGCGAACTCTCTTACAGAAAAAGTAAAATAGCTATCAAAAAAAGAAAAACAGTTCTATAAAGCTTGAAGTCTTTACTATCTGTTTTCAAAATTTCATTAATTTTTTAGATGAGGCATTTTTTGACCATTCGTGGGCTTAACTCTTTGTTTACCCTTCTGAATAAGATTTATTCATATGAATTGGCATTTTAAATGAAATATCTCTTAGAATGTGACATTTAAATAATGTTGAATAAACTATGTTTTAGACTCATCTATTTTTTTAAATGTTTTTCAAGGAAAATCCCTTCTTTTTTTTCTTCAGTTAAATTTTAGTAGTTATCGTATTAGATCGGCCTCAAAGGCAATTTTTTTTTTTAGATTAAATAATTTAACTTTTCTTATTTTTATTTTTTTTATAATTCTTTATTTTTGTTTTACACATTCTGTTATTTAATACAATAAATGATTAACAACAAATTCAGAAGGTGTATTTTTTTCATTTTAGAATGAAAGGGAAGAAGAGAGAGGGAGGAGGGGGAAGAAGAGAGGAGAGAAAGCTGGGGTGGGGGGGGGGAGAGAGAAAAGAGAGAAGTCCATGCATTTACAATATTTATATCAGTCTAAAAATTAATTGAAATAAAAGCTTCCAGTAGTTCCAGCAGGTATCAAACATATCCTTTTCACCATTTTTGTATGCAATATATTTTTGAGTTCTTTTAAATGCGTTCATAAGCAATATCGCAGCAGGTACATTAAGTGTCTTCCCTGTGCACCTCATTGTGTAGATATAATATTTAAGCCATAGAACGAGATTATTTTGTATCTTTTTCCTTTTATCTAAGAATCCAAAAATGAAATTATTTTTTGTTACTTATATCTGAAGATTTGTTTTATTTTCAAGGTAATTTTCAAATTCTCTAAATGTTGTACATGATCACACTCCCAAAGCAAATGTTCTATTGTTTCTTCTTCCACTTGACAGAGGGTAGAATTTTTGTCGTCCATGATTTTGATTTTAAATAGATATGAGTTTGAGGCCAAAATTTTGTTCAAAATTCGATACTGGAACCATTGCAGTTTGCAATTGTTTGTAACTTTAAAAGGCAATTTAAAAATCATTTTCCGTTCTTTGTCGTTTAGTTCAAATATTTCATTCCACTTTTTTTTTACCAGTAGGTTCTGTGCTATTTTGGTTGAGAATATTATAAAATTGCTTTGATTTTTTGCATTTTAAAAGGGTATTTATATTTGACATAACCAGAGGGTTTTGTGATTTAGTTACATTTCCATCAAAATTCGCTTTTTTCATCCATGCTTTAAGAGCACTTATAACACTCATGTATTCTAGAAAATTAATTTTCACCTGTGGATATATATCACAAACGGATCCATGAGTCAAGAAAACACCTTCTTCATTCATAATATCATTAAGGTGTCGGATATAAGCATCAAACATGGATTTATTGAAAAATACTTTCCCACCAACAAGGATGTTTGGATTATAAAAAAGCGGAGCATTTGCCGAAACTGCAGTTGGGTTTTGTTTATGATGTAGCTCAATCCATGAGTCAAATACATCAACCCAAAATTTGTTTTTTAGTGATTTTGTAATATTTTTAATATATTCAATTCCACATGTTGTAACTTTATTTATATCTAATATTGGTATAAAATCATGTAGATCTCTATTTGACAGTAGGAGTTTTCGCATCCAAAATAATTCTAAGGAAGATGTAAAAGCCTTTACATTTATCATCTTTAATCCCCATCTTCATATGTTTTAACAATTACATCCTTTTTTATTCTATATTGAGAGTGGTTCCACAGGAAGGAAAAGAATACTTTATCTAACTCTTTATAAAAATTGTCATCTGGGTGTGGAATTGCCATAAAAATATGATTTAATAAAGGCAGAGGTTTTGATAACGGTGATTTTTCCTATTGGTGTTAAGTGTCTTTTCTCCCACTGATTCAAGATTGATTTTATTCTACTTAACTTTGGCTGATAATCCAATTTAGACATATTTTGAAGTTCTACATCAAAATTAATTCCAAGTAAAGTAAATATATTAGCCCCCCATTTCAGATTATTATCTCTATAAAGGATATCTTGACTATATTTTTTGAATCCAATCCATACTGTATTAGTTTTCGAAAAATTAACTCTTAGTCCCGATATATCTGAAAAAAGTTCTAATACTTTGATTGTTTCTAACAGTGATTCCTTGCTACCATCAAGGATAATTGATGTATCATCAGCTAGTTGCGAAATTTTCTTTTCATTATTACATACAGTAATTCCTTTGATTTTTATTTTCTCTTATTTGTATAGCTAAAATTTCTGCACAAAATAGAAAAATATACGGTGATAACGGGTCCCCTTGTCTACAGCCTCTATGGATATTGAAGGATGCTGAGAAATTGCCACCATGATTAATAGCAGAAGTTATATCATGGTAGAATAGTTTTACCCATTTGTGTATATCAGGTCCAAATTGAAAATATGTTAAGGTTTTTTGTATAAATTTCCATGAAACAGTATCGAAGGCTTTTTCGAAATCAGTAAGTAGTAGAAGACCAGGAATTTCTTCCTCCTCAGTGTACTGCATTATATCATAGATAAGACGAGTGTTTTCCCCTATATATCTGTTAGAAATAAAACCTGTTTGATCAGGATTGATAAGTTTATCCAAATAAGTCTTTAGTCTATTTGCAATAGAGTCTGAGACTATTTTATAAACAGCATTTAAAAGTGTAATTGGGCGCCAGTTTTTCAGATATTGTCTTGGTTTTTCTCCTTTAGGCATAAGTGTAATGATTCCATGTCTCTGTGTGACTAAAAGACTATTATTTTCATAAGCATAATTAATTGACATAATAACAAAAACTCCGAGAAATCGCCAAAAGACCTTAAAAAACTCCGCTGAAAATCCATCCGAACCAGGTGATTTATTTGCTTTCATTTTGCTAAGTGTATTAGAAGCCTCCTGTAATGTAATTTTACCCTCCAAAGATGCACATTCATCTAATGATAGCTTTGGTATATTTTTGAAATTTAATTCAGAATTTAAGTCATATTTCTTTAACTCTTTGTTAGGTGTAGTGTATAAATTTTCATAACATTGCTTTGTTTCATCCAAAATTTCAAATTGGTTTTGAGTTATCTCCCCATTTTCTTTAACAAGTTTGGGAATTATTTTACTGGTAAAATTTCTTGATTCTAGACCACAGAAATAATGAGATGGTTTTCCCCCTCTTCCACCCATTTTGCTCTACTTCTTATATATATTACTTGAAGTTTGTGTTTTCTAAGTTTTTCTAAATTTTGCTTTTTTCCGTTTATTTCTTCCACATTGTGTTAAGAAATATTTTCTTCTAATGTTTTTATTTCTTCGAGTAATGCTTTCTCTTCATTAACTTGTTTCTTTTTTAGATATGCAGAGTATGATATGCTTTTCCCTCTTATTTCCATAAGTAGAGTTTCTAGAAATAATTGGTCAACAATGGTAAAATAGATGTTTTCATCTAGAATAGTATCAAGATTATCATGATCATAGACAGGAAGTGCATATTGCTTTTTCACCTGTGAGATAACATCCCTGATACAATCTAAGCATTGCTTATCACTAAGTAGGGAGTTGATAAATTTCCAAAGGCCCCTTCCCTTTTTAAAATCATTAAAAGTTAAAACCATAGATATCATATAGTGATCAGACCTGTAACTTGGTTCAACTGTACATGCATTAAGACAAGGTAGTAATGACTCAGATATTATAAAAAAAATCTAACCTATTTTGTTTGAAAGGTTTTTTTTTTCTCCATGTGTACCATGAAGCTGTCTAAAAGGATCTACATAACCACTTCCTTCCATGATTTCTAATACTTTATTTCTAGCCTTCGGATTATTAATTGTTTTGTAATTATAGCAGTCAACCTGTGGATTTAACACTAAGTTAAAGTCTCAAATTTTGTTGTATAATTAGTTAGGCATAAAAAACCTAAATCATTTTATTCTAATAGAATCAAAAACTAAAACATGTTAGTAGCAGAAATCAAAACTATTTTAAATACTTGAAATAATTTTGTTTTAAACGAAATGTTAAGAAATTATTATTAGAAGGGGTAAATGCCCAATGTAAAGTCCCACCGTGTTTTATAGTATTATAACATTTGGTATATACATGTACTACAATATATTTTAAAGGATTTCTGTGTTGTCAACCTGATCTTACATCTTAATTATAATTAAATTAAATAATTAATTGATAATTTTTCTGTATATTTTATTTACCATCTTTATACAAGTATGAGTATGAGGAACCCATTGGAAATAAGCCATCACCTCTCATGAGAAATCCTTGGTATACATGTACAAATGTTATGTGAATTATATCATGTCTTTTGAAAACTGATTAATTCAGATATTTAATCGTAGTTCTACTGTTTAGTGGCAAACTTTAATCATGAAATTATATTGTCAAAAATGCATTGCAACACATTTAAGGAATAATGTTATTTTTCGAATTCATGAAGTGATCAATGGAATGGCTTGTGTGATAATTTGCATAAGCGCCGAAGGCGTTTATGCGTAAAATTATCACACAAGCCAATCGATTGATAATCTTTATGAAATTGAAAAATCTGACAGTTATTCCTTATATTTACATGCTTTGATTCCGCCAATCCACGGGCTCCAAGCCTGCTTCTCCCTATGTGTTGTCCCGCCCTGCACGTGATTTTTTTTGGAACCGCGCCAAAACATTCATGAGGAAATCAATTACATTTACAATTGGTAATAATCTCGGACAAAGACATTGGAAATGTAAATATATAGTTATGAAGCATTCTAAATAAATACATATCCATCTAACCATCAACACCCCACCCCCTTTAAATAATTCAACCGTAGAATTTTTTTTTGAAAATTTTATATAAAAATATAATTAGATATTTATCTCAAATATTCTCAAGTGTACTCTCACTTAAATAAAGGTCAATCAATCAGTAAATGGATCTTTAACAAAATCCATGTTTAACATTCTACAAATTCTTGACTTTCATTTACTTTGTGCCAAAGTTTTATTCCTGCCAATATTTTCCATTTTGATTTATGAAAGTCGCCCGCATTTTACAATGATTAGAGCGTCTGCTCCATAGTCGCAAAGTAAGGAGTTGATCCTAACGTCGCGGGTTCGAATCCCACTGCAGAACGTGGAGACATGGGTCCTTCGGAAGAGAACCTATAAACTGAGTCACGTGACGCAGTAGAGGCTGGCACGAAAGAGAGTCACCACTACACAAAGAGCCTAAGTGCCGAGCACAGGTCTAAATTTGTAGACATCAATTTAATTGTTGAAAATAAATTTTTCTCTCATAAAACCTTCAAGACTTGAAGATCTCTTTTACTTAAGGTCATACACGATATCATTTTTCTCTCTGTTTTCTGATTTCCTGAATATTTAAATAGTACCAATTAACCTACAGTAAAGCTTAATTAATTTATAACCTCTCCATAAACTTAGTTTGTAGGAATACGGTCCTAGGTATTATGTTTGGTAAACGTTGTTTGAAAACACAAGGATATACCACAACCAATACGTATTCAAACCCTTCAGTTATGAATGAAGATCCTCTCATTTTAAACTTTTAAAAAAGGCAAATAATTTTCTTTCTTTATTTTTATGGAGATATGATTTATATACCTATAATAGTTAACTCATTTTCTTCATGAAAACAATAATATATAAGTTCCATGTATACTGACCAATTTATTGAATCTGACACTTCAAATCATTTATATTTTTTTTTCATGATTATTCAAATTTGATTGCAATTTTAGTTGAAAATTTTACCTTTTTTTAAATTTGAAATATCTTCCAAAAAATAAAATCTACAGGGATTACTTTAAATATAAAAAATAAAGAAAATAAAAACATTTAATTTTGTTACGATATTTTTGTTTGCATTTAATTAATTAAAACGGGGGTAAGATTGCACACAAAGCAATTCTTCTTTTGAAGGTTTTAAGAAACTGTATAATTATTAGCTCAATAAAACCTGTCAGTATTTGGAAAAAGAATGCATATCTAGAGTTAACCTACCTGATTTTGTGATATATGAAAACTTATTTTCACATAAGTTAAAAATTACTAGCATTCAGTTTAAGTTTTAAAAAGTCCAAACAGACATCGTTTTTTATCCTTAAAGGTACTTGGACACAGATTTGAAGATAATATTTTCTCAATTTTTCTGTATAATATCACGAATTATTTATTTTAATAGCATTTCACACAAAAATTAATTAAAAATCTTATTTCATTTAAAAGTTATTAAAACTTTAAATTTTTTGGCGGGTTCGATTGACACATCCTTGCACTTTCACAAATTTTAAGTGAACCTTATTCTTAATCCTAAGGAAAAGTGGCAATTTTGATGTGTATTAATGAGAAATATTAAAACTTTTATCAAGACAAATACATGTAATTTTATTCAGATAAGAAATGTTAGAAAGCAAAACACCTTCACAAGTATCCTCATTCCGAACTAAGAGATGCGTACAGAGATTAGCAAATCGAGCACACTTGTGTTATGTACACAGTTTTTATAAACAGGGCTCGAGTTCTGTTATTGTTTATATTTAGAATTTACCAGGTGCGTTCAATCGTCACAGTCTGCTTACCACAACTGCACGGACTGACAATATATTGTGTGTTTGTTTTGCTTTCGAACATGTCTACTCTGAATTTTCTGGATTATAGTATTAATATTTTTCATTTATACAAAACGAGATTGCCACTTTTCCTAA
>NW_026938251.1:0-11565 GCF_032062105.1 Saccostrea cuccullata
ATCGCACGTGCATGCACGTGTGCTTCGCTCTGATTGGCTGAAACTAAAGTCTCAATATCTTTCTTGTTTCTTGTCATAATCCTTTGAAATTTTGAACATAGACCTACATTATGAAGATCTACGGCATGATATATAAGAATTTTCATGAAAGCATGCGCATGCCCGCGTGCTGCAATCTGATTGGCTGAAACTTTAAATGGCTATATCTACTTTGTTTTTTGACGAAATGCTTTGAAATATAAAACATAGTCATGCAGTAGGATATCCTACAATATGATATAGAAAAAAAAATCATGAAATCACGCGCATGCACGTGTGCTGCAATCTGATTGGCTTAAACTTGAAATGGCTATAACTCCCTTGTTTTTCAACCAAACAGGATGGGATTTAGAATATAGATAGATGTAAGGGACTCCTACAAGAAGGTATGGTCATCATGCACGTGCACGCACGTGTGTGCATTTGGAACGAGTGAAATGAAAAATACATTTGAAAGAGTGATTTTTCATACTTTTGGACTGAATGCTTTAATATATTGTATATTAAAATATGTAGATAGTGTAGACAACATGGTATGATCATAACGGACATGCATTCACATGCGCACGGGTACAATGCTAAAATTTGAATATAATTGGTATCCTTCTGAGAAAACGTTGTTAAAGTCAAAATGCACAGAGTTTGTCTTATTAAATGAAGCTTACAGGGAATATGGCACCAAAAAGGAGTTGGGGAGCGTTTGGGGAACATCTGTAACGGTCCCCGTTACAATTAGCACTAGTTACTTTTTAGGTCGCCTGAGCCGAAGCATCGAGTAAGCTTTTCTGATTGAAAATTGTTCGCTGTCTGTTGTTGTCGTCGTTGTAAACTTTTTCAAATTTTCATCTTCTTCTAAAGAACCACTGGGCCAATTTCGAACAAACTTTACTGTGGGTAATTAAAGGAAATACAAATTTTTTCAAAGGAAGGGTCTTCAAATGGGAAATAATTGAGTATTCGTGAAAAAATTATTCATCTGTTTAAAATTCTTCTCTAGAACCACCGTGCTAAAAAAATATGAAACTATGTGGAAACATCCTCAGATAGTGTAGATTCATGTTTGTTTAAAACTTGACCCCTGGGATAGGGTTTGTCAACAGTGGGCGATGAGAATGTTACATAGGAATACATAGGGAACATCATAAAAAATCTTCACAAGGACAGCAAAACCATGGTTAGTCATAATTAAAGGGTATTATGGGACCACAACGAAAGTTAGTAAAAATTCAATTTTGGTCAAATCTTACCCCCTTCCTTTTAGGGATAGGTCCTGTCAACTTAAGCATTTAAGTTTTTCAATACTGTACTGATTTTTGCTTTTTACCTAACCACAGTGTTCAGATGAGCTATGTGGCCCCTGGGTATCTTGTATTTTTCGTTGTCAAGTATTAACTGAAGTAAAACTATTCCAGTGACGGGGCTAAACGTTGCGGTCCATTCTTTGTCGCCTATAATGTGATAGAGCAGTTTATCCTCGACAAGGAAATCGATATTTTTACAGCAACACGACTGATACAAATTCGAAGACCGGAATTTATTTCCACTCCTGTAAGTTTCCCTTATTTGATAATCTTGACTTAATATTTAAAGTGTCTAAAATTTTAAATTCAATTGTCTATTGTCATTCATTTTCATTCCACTAGTTAGTGCTATCTGACTTTTCGTTGCAAAGGACAATCAAATTATGTCGCTGTTGGTTTGATGTCTATTTGTAGAGAGGACCGTGTTTATTAAGTGTTAAACACTGAATTGTCGACGATAACTTTGACCTGTCGGCAGGGGATGCTCACTCCCCTATTGTTCCTGATCCTATATCTGATGTTTTAGAAGTTCTTGTTTGCATTTATACCGCGGTATTTCATTCAATGCGTTCCCTCGCTATGCCGGTCTTCCTATATGCCTGTGAGACATTGACTCTCACTGCTGAGATTGACAAAGGGATTACGAGCACTGAGATGAGATGCTATAGAAGACAATAGGCATCAATTACACGGACCATGTGACCAATGCAGAGGTCCGCAGGACAGTCACAGAAACTATAGGACCTCACGATGACCTCACCATCGTTAAGAAGCGGAAACTAAGATGGTACGGCCACGTTTCACGCTCAAGTGGCCTTGCAAAGACTATCCTGCAAGCACAGTGAAAGGAGGACGAAGGCGGGGAAGGCAAAAGAAGAGGTGGGATGACAACATCCCTGAGTTGACTGGACTGAGCGACAAAAAACAGAGATTTATGAATTAACGTGGTGGATAAGTCTTCAAAGGTGCCCCACCGACATCCATGGAAGTCAAGGGATAGGCAGCAGGCAGGCAGCAGCTTGTTAAAAGCTACATACCGAAATGTTACCTAAAAGCTGAGTGCCATGTACATGTACTTGTTGACTTGCAGTCATGTCAAAAACTTTGATAGAAAAATTTGCTGACGTTGTATGCAGTTTTACTTTCTATTTGGAAAGTTTTTTATTCATATAGAGTTATCACTGTTTATTGGTCAAGAATGCCGATTTGAAACTATATATGACACTCAAGGACTTTGAGCAGTTAGAGTTCTTTATCGAGTAAAGACCTATCGTGGCTGGAAGTTTTAAAATCACACCCCGATAGGATCAATAATTACAATGTATAATTATTGTTTTGTTCCTTTATAATGATCAACATAATTGTTTGTTATTGGGGTTAATTACTTATAAAATTTATTATCTTATTTTTTTAGGAGGAATACCAGTTCTGTCATGATCTTGTAGCAGAATACCTACAGGCTGATACGATATATGACAACTTAAACTCTAAACATTAAGAGCCAGAAGACCACATACGACATAAAGAACATCATTTTGTTGAAGTTCTGTATCACATTTGTAAGATATTTGGAAAACATACACAATTAATGTAAAAATATTATAAAGAATAGATCGACATTAAATATATTTCAATTTTATTGACCTCCTAGGTAAATTGTAAAAACTACTAATCTATTTAATCTGATTGCAATATTTCTATGGTATCTACATGTATCTGTGTTAACTGTTTCTTCAAATCTTTGGTAATATATTACCCTTTACCTTGTACATGTTGTCAACAGAACGTATGTTCAAATGTTTTCTTCTTTGATTATATCCATTACCTTTCCACTCTGAAAACATAATTTTTTGGAAAATGTCCTTAATTTACAAAGATATTCAAAGTAATAAGTATTATGGACAATTTGTCCTCGATAATTAATAAGAAATAATATATTTAAGTTTGATTTTCAATTACTCTTTTTTTAGTTTCATATTCTTTAGCATTAGCACTAAAGTACATGTGCAGATTTTTACAAGTTGAACGAATTCTTGTGTCCCAATAAACGAAGACTCGATATATGTATGTTTTTGCCCTGTATGTCTAGGGCTTAATTTGTCTGCAAAAACAAAACTTGCCAATAACTTCCAGCTGAAATTATGGGTAACATATTTCATGCACCTAAGAATTCCTTTTTAACAAAATATTTCTTTGGTACCAATACATTTGACCTCTAGTAGTTTGACCAACTTTTGCAAAATTATACTTTCAGATTGACCTAACATTTGAACAGTTGGAGATGGGCTTTTATACTTTATTAGTATATTTCTCAACGTAGATATTTTCCTCTGGTATTGATAATTTTGAAGTACATGTATTGATATTTACCTTGCATTTTAACATACTTTAAAATATGAGTTTGGTCGTATTTTGGAAATGTGTAGGGGCTTTTGAATTTCAGAGGTGTATTTGGTGTGACAAAACCGGTCAATAATCTTGACATTCGTTTTTAAGTTTGACCTACTTTAAAATCTTTAAACAAGGCCAAATATTTCTACAGGTAGTGCCTGAGATTTTATATTTCACACGTGTATTCCTTTTAAAAAGACTTCTTTTTTTTAACAATTTTGACCTTCCACCCTGTTTTTTCTTATGACGTTGAAATTTATCTTGCAATTGATAAACTTTAACCTTCAGTCTTGAGCTTCTATATGGTGACATCAGTGTTTCATTCACACAACTTGTTATATCTTGTTAAAAGGAGATAACTTTTATAGTTTTTCTTCAAATTAAGAAATTAATTATCCTTTAGTATATCCTATATTATAATTGTATTATACTTAATATGTATTTTCTGCTTTTGTAATGTTAATTCGTTGTAAAATTAATGAAATATATGGAGATGTATAATTAAATCAAATTAAATTAGTTTTAATCAATAGCATTTTTCTGATAATAAAGATGGATTTTATGTTGTTTACATCCCATTCTAGAATTTTCACGCAGGTAGAGAGGTCAAGATGCCGTTAAACAGTGTGGTAAAAATAGCTTGAAAAGCTGACTTATAATTTTTTTTTCTTATGTCATACTTTCGTGTTAAAATTATTTTTTTCAATTTTTGATATCTGTTTTTCCCAAAAGTGTCAATACCCTGCTGAGTGCCCAAAACATGGCCTTTAAGGTAACAACAGTTGAAAAAGCAAGACAATAAAAAAGTGTAAATTTGTTATTTGGGAGAATGAACAAAATAACTATACCACGATTTTTAAAGGACAATGCAAACTTGTTTGCTCTCGGTCAGCGATGGTTTTCCTAAACTTTCATTTGTTTCAGAGGAAAAATAGAATTACATTTTGTACGGAATTAATTGATTTGATTCCTCAAATCTTTCATTTTATATATATATATATATATATATATATATATATAAAAGAATATATACAAAAATCATACGATGACAAAGGCGTATCTCTCCAGGATCCTATTTTCTTTAAATTTTTGCCTTTTGAACAATCTTACTTTCCTCTTTAACCTCATAACAATGCAAATCTTGCTGACCCAATCGCTAGGCAGGATGTGTATTGATGCGGAACATAAATTATTTTTTGTTTTCAAATTGGTTTAGCTATATCTGTGTGAATTTTTAATTTTCTAAACTTTCAAATTCATTTTTTTTATCATTAATACAATTATTGCTTTTTAATCTGACTTTATGGGTTAAACATAGTGTTTAATTTAGTTAGCTTTCATATGATGTTTATTTATTTATTTTTATTTTATAATATCTACTTATTTTTATTTTTGTTCCTCTTAATGCAATCATTTTGCTTTTCAAGTTTGTTTGTTTTTTTTCTCTCATTATTTTTTTAAAATGATAAATTCTTAAAATTTGTTTAATTCTTAAAAAGTTGTTTTATCTGCCATGTGTCTGTGTTAACTCTATGTTTCTTGTTATACAATGTATAAAGTGCTGACTTTAAATAAAATTTACTTACTTACTTAATAAATTTTACTCCATTTCATGTAATATGTATTTTATTCATTTCTTTATTTTTTGCAACTTGTCAGAATTTCACGTTTCATTGTCAGATCATTAATGTTGACTTGTTAGACACAAATATCGACTTCACAAAAATATGTTGTCAACTCCTGGTCTTAACTCGGCAAGGAAATATTTTCATGTATTCTTAGAACGTGAATATGTGACAAGGATTGATTGTACGTATATTGTTTAATGTCCCTCTCGAAAATTTTCACTAATATGGAGTCGCCACCATTTGCCGGAGGAGAGCTGCAAATTTTGTCCTATACTCGGCACTCACGGCCGTTGAGCAGGGATGGATCTTTTTCTTGCCAGCACGTACTGCGACACGGGACCTCGTTTTATACGGTCTCATCCGAAGGACAGGTCTCCACGTCCCACAGTGGGATTCGAACCCGCGACGTAAG
The DNA here is from genome assembly GCF_032062105.1 of Saccostrea cuccullata. NCBI lineage: Eukaryota > Metazoa > Mollusca > Bivalvia > Ostreida > Ostreidae > Saccostrea > Saccostrea cuccullata. The sequence continues at coordinate 5,772 of NW_026938251.1, forward strand.
GATCAACTCCTTACTTCGCGACTCTAAAGCAGACGCTCTAACCCCTGCTCCACGCGGGCGACTATGTGACAAGGAATCAAAAGGATCAGACAACTTGACATACTATATGAGCAGAATTTTTAGCGAGGATTTAATTTTGGCACAATTAGCAAGGATTTTGAGATCGTAAAAATTTATTATAGCTTAAAATTGATTGCGTTTGTTTCAAATGCTTCTTGAGTGAAATTGCATTTAAAAATCGCTAAAATTACATCTCGCCAAAATTGAAATACCAATGTTTAAGAAAAACTTGCTTAAATTTCCAGTTATAATCAAGGCAAAAATCAGACTCCTTTGCCTACCTTTGTATTTCCCAGATTCAAGCATTAATGCTGTATAAACACAACTATTAATGGAAGGAGAAAAACATCTTCTACTTGTCAAAACCATCGCAAAAATTTGCTACATAAACAATAATTGTTGGCGAAAAAGCTATTCATGAACAAAAGACAGTCATTTTAATCCTTTTCATTTTTGTGAAAGAAATCTGCCAAGGCACATCTTTGTTTTAAAATAAAAATAAAGAAATTGCTTAAAAATATTTGTTTCAAATGAAAATCTTTTATGTGCAAAGGGAAACAACCAGCAGTTGTGATATTAAAGGACAATGGTCCATACTTGTATGGATATATGTATATCTTAATCTATAAATTAGAAAACTAACGTTTTAATTCAGTTAAGGTAGGATATAACGAAATTTTCTGAACATACATTTCTGAAGTAAACTTTACGACTATAATTAATTTGCAAACGGAAATAAATTACAGAAACATTCGACCATCATTACATATTATCCATTTGTATTCTCTCTGATCAATACATGTGAAAATATAGTGATCCGATGTTTACCTTTGTGATCTTTTCAACATTTATCTTTAATTCTATATTTGTCGATAAAAAACAAAAGAAGTAATAATAAGTGCTAAGGCAAAAATTTTATTTTTATGAAATTATATCTTGACTTTACAAAAAAAAATAAACAAAATAAAGAAAAGAATTTAGTAAACAATTGCATATAAAATAGATTCAAGCAATAAGTACTTACATAGATAAACAACGATTAATGGATTACATGTTTTTTACGTCTCATTGTATATACAACTAAACAGAAATGGGGAAAACTGGCCTAAGAAGAATTCGATTTAAATCTATAAACAAAATTTTTCAATGATCCCAAAAACCATAATTTTCTCCAGAAACTTTTTATTCAAAGCATTTTGAAACAATTTTTATGTTCAAGATGTTTTAGAACATAGAACTTTTTCATATGCGACCAAAGGATCACTTCATTATAAATAGGGATTTGACCTATAGGAACGGGCTTGGTTTTTTTCTCTACAAAAACCTTGTCGATTTCCGTTCTGATTAATGGCATTAGGCTGAATACATATAACAATTTGTTTTTCCTAAATCTTTTTTTTTTCAGCTAGTAGAGGTGTGAGGAACCCTTTCGTTGATTTCCTCAGTTTGTTATCTCAAAATGTAATAATTGATATTTGTCATAACTTCTCAAGAAGCATAACAACGCATAATGGTAATGTTTACTGCCTCTGAAATTCTATTCTTTATGTTTAGGCAATTTTATCCGTAAATGTAGTAAAACATTCCATTAATGTGTGCAAATTATATAGGCCTATATCAAATCCGAGGAGAGCAGTTACTGATATGTATGTACATGTAGCCAAAATCAATGTTATTAAATCCTAAGGAATATATACAATTGACATTCATCGCAGCTCAATGCTGCCAACACACAGAGTGAGAAAGTATGCTTACACTGAGGTTTGTTCCGCCTGACTGCTGACAACTGTACATTGGATTTTTACGATTTGATATTTCTCTAGTGTTTCTTATATCAAGAATGGGCATGCATAAAGGATATGTAATTGAAGGAAAATACACAGGGCCATAAAAAATATTAAAATAGTCTTTGAAAAGGCGAAAATTTAAAAATTTCAAAGTGTGATACCAGGTGGATTCGAACCCCCGACTTTAAAATATTAGTATGCACTCTGTAGCAGTTAGCGTACATATCAACTGAGCTAGTCTGACTATAACATTACAGGTATAAATTTGAAATAGATTATCAAAATCAGGTTTCCTTATTAGGTCTTTCCACCTTTCTGTGGAAAGACCTATTGGTTTTCTTCTGTTTCTTATTAGGTCTTTCCACCTTTCTGTGGAAAGACCTATTGATTTTCTTCTGTTTATTATTATTATTATTATTATTATTCTTCCGCTGATTTTTTCTTTCGACATTTATCGAAAAGACTTTTTGTTCATCGTAAAGGTCATTAAAAGTTAGGAACAAATTTGACCCAACGCGTATGAACTATGACGGCTTTCGAAGTTATTGCCCCTTTCACAAGAAATGCTTGTTATCGCTACTCCTTTGAAACCGTAAACCGTAGAGGTATGAAACCTTCACCAATGTCTTGGATTAATTGAGAGGACTCTGGAATCTATTCATTGCAAAAGTATTCGGTGACTCCTTCAATGAGTTATTGCCCCTGAAAATCTTAAAGCTGACAAGAAAAATTAAAAACTTTTATAGGACAAGTGGTAAAGATATGGGACCAAGTGCATGAGATCTTATGACCTTTGACCTTGAAAAGTAGGTCAAGGTCAAAGGTCAAGGTCATTGGAAAACTAGAAAAATGGTCAATTTAAGCTAAAAATCCAAATGACCTTGAACTTTGACCTCGAAATTTGACATTGACCTTGACCTCTGACCTTGACCCTTACTCAAAAGGTCATAAAGAAATATTCATTACCTTTATCTAGATTCAGCTTCAAGTGTTAATCTCAAATTTAACTCTCTCTCTCTTTTTTTTTTTGATGACCTTGATAAATGACCTTGACCTTTGACCCCATTGACCCAAAGGTCACAATCAAGCTAAAGGTCGTGGAGTTATTTACAACCATCACTCTAACAAATGCTTATAAAATAAACCCCCCCCCCCCTGTAAAAAAATAAAATCAAATCAACACCAACTTAGAGAAAATGTCTACAAGTCAAACGAAACGAAATATCGACATAAGATTCGTAATAAAAGGAAGAAGAGACCTGAAAGAAAGTGTCCTGAGAGTTTTAAGGTGAGTCTCTAAAGGACAATGAAATTCTAGTGAATATCAGCAAAATCTGCATTTTTTTTCTGTCTGAAATTAAGTTACTGCTGAGCATAAAAATTAATTAAAGCTCGCATTGGCTATTTCTGCTATTATGGTTAATATCATTCGATTCTTCTGCTCTATTACGACATTTTAATACCAAGTATTCTTGCTTTCTTAGGTGTATGGAATTTATTTTAATTTTATTTAGATTTAAATATGAATCGGCTGAAACTCGGAAATAGCGATTTTTTCATATAAAAGAAATTTGCACGCTCTCCGTGACACCGTCTTCTTCATGAAATGCATGTTTCAAGTTTAATTTATGCTCAAAACTATGAATTCAATGCAAATAGAGATGATTATTTAATCTAACCTATGAGTTCGCCATTTCTGTCAAAACGAACGCGCCTATATTTTCACAAATTGTAAACACAGTGCCGACACGGAAGTTCGAATGTATCATAAGCTCTGTATGATTAACTCAATCTATTCAAACTATAAACAAACTCAATTTTTTTTTTGTACAGGAAATCTCTATTTTCATTATCCACCAATCGTTTTTCTCGAAACTATTCATTATTCCTCTCTATGTTCCATAACAAACAAATAAATACACGTGTTTCTGTACTATTTTTATTTAAATCCACGTGCTTTCATTTCTTCTTTTTTCTTCACTCTTAGTTTACGGAAAACAATGTCATCGGAGCCTGTGGTGTAGTGCGTAGAGCGCTCGCCTGGCAATCTGAGGGCTGAGGGTCCACAGTTCGAATCCTGCTGGCAGCACGTTTTTTTTTTTTTTTTTTTTTTTGGTCTTCCTTCTTTAATTCAAATGACATGAAAACTTAAAAGAAAGGTGGGAAGACCATTAATTGTTCAGTGAACAATTAGTCTACTAGTTATTATTATTCTTCTTCCGCTGATTTTTTGTTTCGACATTTATCGAAAAGACTTTTTGTTCATCGTAAAGGTCTTTAAAAGTTATGAACAAATTTGACCCAACGCATATGAACTATGACCCCTTTCGAAGTTATTGCCCCTTGCGCAAGAAATGCTTGTTATCGCTACTCCTCCGAAACCATAAACCGCAGAGACATGAAACCTTCACTAATGTCTTCGACTCCTTGAGGGTTCTCTGGTATCTATTCATTGCGAAAGTATTCGGTGACCCCTTCAATGAGTTATAGCCCTTGAAAGTTTTTGAATTTTACAAATTATGAAATATTTTCAAAATGAGAAGCCGTAGAGACATAAAACCAACTGCATAAGATTCATTGACCTTTGACCTTAAGATTCATGTAAAGGTCAAAGGTCAAGGTCATTCCTAAAATAAGAAATTAAGCTTTTTTAATATCTTTTTTTGTCTTTTAACATATACAATCTGTCTTTGCATCTTTATTATGTACTCTAGAAACTATTTCAAATATTTCATACTTGTCCCTTAAGATTGACCCTATTAAAAGTTATTGCCCTTTGTGCGAAAAACCTTGTTATTGCTACTACTCCGAAACCATAAACCACAGAGACATGAAACCTTCACTAATGTCTTTGACTCCTTGAGGTCTCTCTGGAATCTATTCATTGCGAAAGTATTCGGTGACCCCTTCAATGAGTTATAGCCCCTGAAAGTTTTTAAATTTTACAAATAATTGAATATTTTCAAAATGAGAAGTCGTAGAAACATGAGACCAACTGCATAAGATTCATTAACCTTTGACCTTAAAATTCATGTAAAGGTCAAAGGTCAAGGTCATTCCATAAATGAGAAATTAAGTATTTTTATATCTCTTTTGTCTTTCAACATTTACTTAATGTCTTTGCATCAATTATATGTACTCTTAAAGCTATTTCAAAGATTTCATTCTTGTTCCCTAGAATTGACCCTATTAAAAGTTATTTCCCTTTAGTGAAAAAAATTGTATTGGTAGTTCTTCGAAACCGTAAAGTGCAAAGACATGAAACCTTCACTAATGTCTTAAGGGACTTTAGGCACAACTTTTATGTTCCAGTGCGAAAGGATCTGATGACCCCTTAAATCAGTTATCGCCCTTTAACACTTTTGCACTTACTATTAAACCTTATAACTTTTTAACTATAAGTCATTCATGCATGGGGTTGAATACAATATGACCCTTGACCTTTGACCTTGAATATTACATAAAGGTCAAAGGTCAAGGTCAATTCCGATTTTAAAAAAAAAAATTTCTTTTTTTTTCATCTTTTAAGCAATTTCTGGTTTCTTTTTAATGAAATTTAATTTTAAGGAGATAAATATTAAATGAAATTAAAATTCAAAGAAGGTGGAAAGACCTCTAATTGTTCGAGAACAATTAGTCTACTAGTTTTTTTGTAGTTTGTTTTGGTGAATTTCGACCCAAGGGCAGGGATGCCCCTAAAAAAATCCTATCTTAAATTAATCCTTACATCCAAACCTATTAAAATATCACAATTTTATTTAGGGGCAGGCCTGCCCTGAAGGACTTCTAGGCCAAAATCCATGCAAAAATCAACGCTTTATCGGACAAAATGGTGTTTAGGCCAACTTTGGAGATTTATTGTAAAGTTATAAATAATAAATTTTAGATATAAAATACAAATTTGAAAAATTTAGACATGTATACGGTAGAAAACAACAAATAAATAT
>NW_026938252.1:0-11619 GCF_032062105.1 Saccostrea cuccullata
CTCATTTAATTATACATGTGGTAAAAGGAATTATAATAATAGTATTTGTGTCTCTAAAAGAGTTACAGAAAATCGCAATAAAAATTTTTGAATTATGTTTAATCATGTTAATACATAAGATTCAGTTTGAAATAGAATGGATTCCCCGAGAGTTGAATGATCAAGCAGATTATTTAAGTCGTATTGTAGATTTTGATGATTGGGGAATAAGCCTAGGTTTATTTGAAGACATTTCTCGAGAATGGGGTCCTTACGACATAGATTTGTTTGCTTCTGATTATAATGCAAAAGTTGAAAAATTTTATTCCAGATATTGGAATCCATTTTCATTTGCAGTGGATGCCTTTACGCTAAACTGGACAGGTTGGAATGCTTGGATAGTTCCTCCTATATATTTAATACCTTAAATGTAGGGGATGTGGTACGTTGATAGCTCCTTTTTGGGAATCGTCGGCCTTTTTGGCCTATTTTAATTTCAGATGTTTTCAAAGCACATATTGTAGATTGGAGAGACCTTCCTGCTGCCAAAGAGTTTTACACATCTGGGAAATTGAAGTCTGGCACCTTTGGCCGAGAAGATTTGAAATTTAGAATGCTTGCAATTTTGTTGGATTTTAGAGAAAATTTTGATTTTCAATGTTCATTTACAGAAATATTGTATGCAGTTTAACTGTATTTAGATTGCAAATATTTGCATGGTGCACTTGGCTATTTAGCATAAAAGTTGGAATCAATTTGAATTTGAAATTTTTGCGAGTTTGTACGCATTTATTTTATTTAGATTGCTTTTAATTAATTGCGTATTTTAGGCGCAAAGTGAATAAAAGGAAAGAAAACAACCCTAGTTTTTTGCAAATTGTGACTTTTTGTCATGATAATCAAATCAATAGCTTATTTTTCAAATGATTGGGTTTTTTCCCCATGTTTATTGGAATAAAACTATCATTTGTTAAAAAAAAATAAAAATTAATAATAATCATTACAAGTTTATTTTGCTATTCCACAATTATCAAACTGCTTGTTCTATACATATTAATTTGAACCTAACATCCACCCATCCCCACCACTCTCTTCCAAAATGGGAAAACAATTGCTACAATATAAATAATTTATTTTTACTTGTATAGAACAATTAAAGCTCTCTATTAAGCCACTTTGCTCATCCTCATCTGAACAGCTGGTGAATGTGAATGTGCTGACCAGACATCCATAATGAGTAAAATAACAACTATAATATTCATTCCATTGACATTGTCCAAATTCACAAACTCAAGACATTTTTAAACATGTAGTAGTGTGTATAATATGCGTATATAATAAATAAGTGTTTTAAATTTAATGTAAATAAATTAAACTACCATAATAGATAAAAGTATAAAAAGCTTGATCCGCTCCTTTATATCCTTAGCCCTTTACCTGTACACCTGTATATAGATAATTAGTTACCTTAGGGCAGTTCAAAGGTTTTGGAGTGTTATTGGTTCTTATTGGTAGTTTGGTTGTCAAGTTGATTTTCATTGGTTTTATTCTTATGGTCATTGGTTTTACCGCCAAAATATTCATTCTTTGTCTTGTTGAGTTAATGACCAAGACTGTATTTTATGGACTCCTATGACTTTGACCTTTGGAGACTGACAAATTCCATTTTCTGGTAAGTACTAACTTTCCTTATTACTAATTGTCAAGTAATATGTCCATTCTATAAATTTGCATTTATTAAAGATCCTAATTTCACTTCATATTAATTAAATGTATGACCATGAGAGAAAGATGTTATTTTTATGATTGGAATTATTGATTATAAAGATCAGTAATGTATTATATTATAAGTGTAAATTGTTATATTCAAGTTACACCATATATTTTTATGACCCAGATATTTGGTAACTTTGTTCAAAGTGAACAGATGATTTTATTTTAAAGGAATATATATTTTAATGTATACTGTATTAAATTACAGAGTCCATATACATGTTGTGTAAAAAGCTGTAAACATCACACATTCATGTGGTAGCCTTTTCCCACAGAATGGTGAGGAATTATTTGTTTTAATTAGTACCATTTTTTATGCCTTTATATGGGAGAAAATATGTAATGATCCAGATATTGACTTTAAGAGTTATCTCCCTTAATTGAGAGTAAATGTACATATATGTATAACATCTATAATAATTATCATTATGGATATGTTAACTATGAGAACTACATGTATAGATGATTGATGATTGATTTGATGTGCTAGTTATATTGTTGTTTTATTATATTTCAGGGCTATAACATTTGTATTACATAAAGTGCTCACTGTGTCAAATAAATAAGACCTGAACCCTGACAGAGGCGTGTTTGTTTTCTTCATCACCACCCCCTGTTACAAACAGTAGGTCAAGTTACCATACTGCCCTTGTTATCTGCAGTTATGTGCTAACATTAATCCTCATAAATGCATGATGATGTGCAGCATAAATGCTCGCGAGAACTGGTTTTCTTTCACACAAGTTCCCCTTTCTATCCACCTCACGAACGTATACACAGTCTCATTGTTTACATACATCTTTTGTTCACGATTTACTAATCACACCAGGTTAATTTGACCAGACCAAACTGCAAGACAGATTGGCCCACTTTCGATTTGGAAATACTTGTGTGACTATCTCCCATTGACCCCCCAATGCAGTACTACCCTCAGAATAAGAAAAATCTTACCAAGACACTCTTCATCAGCAAATTCAGATGGAAGAAATAGTTGCTGCAATAATCGATCTGCTTTCTGTATTTCTCCTCGACGCCCTCTTGTGGGGATTTTTTCATTCATTCACGTGAAACAGAAGCTTAAAATCTCGTGTGCTGGTTGAAATATCAACAAACATTTAGGTGATTAGATTCTTTATCGCGAAAGACACGAGAAAAGCGAGATAACTCTTTAGAAATTATTTCTACCTTTTTATTTTCAAAAAAAAAAAAAAAAAAAAAAAAAAAAATTTGAAGTAAAAAAAAAACAAAACAGCATTTCTATTAGTCTCCTGGATATCATAGAGGATTTGTCTTCCAGTATGTTGCAGATTGATTAATAAATTTTTGATTCTTCGTCATGCGCGGTCTAGGGGGGGGGTTCCGCCCCCCCCCTTCCCCCTGGAATATACAAAGCTATTAAATTAAAACATATAATCAACTAAAAAGTGACCTTGGACCCCCCCCCTTAGAAAACGGAGACCCCCCTTGAGAACGCGGACCTGTTTTATGTTCGTATGAAAAGTAATGGGTAAAAAGCATTAGAAGTCAAAACTCATCAGCAAATATCTGTCAACACCCCCACTTCATCCCCACCCCACCCCACGAATAAGGATTTTCACGTTGGGTTTTTTTTTTGGCTTGTCAACAAGTTTTTGAGTTGAGTTGGATTTTTTTTTACTGTGGTGGACCCCCCCCCCTGGAAAAAAATCCTGGATCCGCGCCTGTTCGTTAAACACATAGGCGTCGGAAGCGGGCAGGGGGGGGGGTGCTTAGCTCCCCCACTTTTTTTTTTTGCAAAGATAGACATAATATAAACATTTAAAGTTTATTCTCCGACGCTCATGAAATACCCTAAAACAGTTGTTAAAATAAAATATTCTGACACTTTCAGGGAAAAAAATCACGTCTAAAAAAGTCGTACCAGACCTATATACATGCACATAAACGCTAAAGAGTTGAAAATTTGTGTCTTAATTAGTTATCTATACTAAGGTGGTAGGAGAGGCATATCCCAGAAAAAAAGATTATTTGATCAGCAGGTACGGATATTTTCATGGGTCTATATAATTAGATATTCCATAAGATTTGATAAAAACAACGAAGAACGCAAAAATGACATAGGATAAAAGGGAAAGTCGTCTACTGTTGTTTATCGCCACTGCTTGCATAGAAAATTCAAAGCAGACAGGTTTCATTAAAATCTTTTTATTTTGATACTTTAATATACGAGGGACGTTCAATAAATAATGTCATTAGCTCGATGACATACAACATAGTAGTCATATGACATAAAGCTTAACTTTCTCTCATTATTGAATCTTTAATGGATTTATAACAGTTTATGTGACCACTTTTCATCGCATAGTTTTTTCGTGAGAAGCTGGGAAACAAGGGCTATTCGAGACACTGCATTATAAATGAATGGTAGAGAATCAGTAAACTAGAGTGAAAATAAAAGCTACATTAAAGCTGCTGTAAAACTTGTTAAAAATCCCAAAGAAATATTCACTGAAATATGTGACATTTACAGCAACCGATGCCTGTTTTATAGACAAATGAGCAGGTGGATTTCAATGATAAAAAATTATATAATGGGCATCAAAAATGGGTACCCTCCTTGCCAACAAAAATTATAACAACTTATGTACTGTTTGCCAAATTTCAACAAATAATATTTGATGTTGTATGATTGACTTTAAGACACATAGCAAATTTGATAGACATCATATCGGGAGTAGTTTACACTGTTTTTAAGAAACGTTTAACAGTAATTAAGCTTGGTACTCTAATGTCACCCTGTATTTTGAAAAATGAGTTAAAACGACAGCGTGTACAAAAGTCTTAACAATTATTTTAAAATATCAGTAATTGTAGTAATCAACGTTTGTTTTATATTCAAACAGATATTGAAACCATTAAAACAAAATTTAACATAAGATGTACTTGATAAAAACCGCGAAGGTCTGTCAAGAGCAAAGGTATGCAAGAGCACAAAGACAGATTTATATGCAATCTTTTTAAATATTAGTTGTATTGTTGTTCAAATTCGTATTCCGGGAGACAGTTTAATATCTGGAGATGTCTAGAAAGCAGTGTTTTTGCAAAGAAATCGAAAGGTTTATCAGGTAAAGGACCCAGAATCATGAATCCACTACACTGAATTTCTTCATGACAGCGTTCAAACCCGCATGCCCAGAAGAGTAAAGGGGTTTTCGGGATAAACAGAAAGTTAATGTTTTTTCACATTAACAATATTTGCCAGATCTTTGACCTTTTGACTTGTTTCTGTTTCCAAACTTGAAAAAACACCTTTCAGAAGGAAAAAAATGAAGCAGAAAGCTGTTTCCTATATGTTTATTATAGCGAAAGTTATCGCCCTTGTTATTATTAATTACTAATTATATACATAGAAAATAAATACTTAATTAGTGTTGAATTTGAATAAAAGTGATCAATAATAATCTTTGTATGTTTCTTTAGTTGGGATACTAAAGGTTTGTTAATTGGAAGCTTGATTGAAATTATAATTAGTTTGTATATATTTAATCACTGTGTATCATAGATGGTACTTGAGATATAAGGGTTTTTACTGGCTATGATTGAAAAAAAAGGTTCTAGAGGTAAAACTCGACAAATCTTGCTGGTACATGTAAGTGTGCGGACTTCCCTGCTTCTATTGTAGTGTGATAAGTGATAAGTGTGTGGTCATCCCTGCTTATTGCTTGACAGAGTGTGTGGTTATCCCTGCTCTGTGATTGGCATCTTTTAGCAGCAAGTGTGCGGACATCCTTGCTTGTTGCTGCGCAAGATAAGGTGTGTGGACATCCCTGCCTTCATCTTGTGGTAGAGCATTGGTGTGCGGACATCCCTGCCAGTGTCTCTAGGCTAGAACCGTAGTAGTGTCAAGTGTGTGGTCATCCCTGCTTGTCACTGCGCAAGGGCAAGTGTGCGGTCATCCCTGCTTGTCTCTTGTGGAAGTGCGCTGGTGTGTGGACTTCCCTGCCAGTGTCACTTGTTCGCTACCAGTAAAGACCTTATATAACGCAGTACCAACTGATTAAGACTGCGCATTGTACATATTTGCAGCATCTCAAGGCTATCCGTTTTTATCACGGGTACGAGCCTGCGGGGGTTCACAGGCAGTGACCTCCCTTGCACGTTACATAAAATTTGGTGGCAGCGGTGGGATACCTTGAGATAGCTGCGCGATGGAAGACGTAGACAAAGAATTATCTCTGATAGAAGAGAAGCTAGCGGAGCTGAAGGAGGAAAGTATCAGGAATAGAAGTTTCAAGTCGTCGACTCCAGTGACCCCGCGTTTAAAAGACAAAGTAAGAGACTCGGGTGTTGGCGAATCTCGCATCTCCGGAGAATTGCGGCAGACAGAAAAAAAGTCATTAACGCATGAGCATGATGGTGCGCTAGCCCAGCGTGTACCTATCCTTGAAGAAAAGTCTACAGGACAATCTCTCAGGGACATGTTTAGAGAAGCCGGAGAGGGACCTCGCGATTACACTCATTCAGAGTCTCCTACAAGATTCGATAGAGAAGCGGCGCAAAACGACAAACATTGGCGTAGACTTCGTCCTGAAGAACTTCACAGAGACGATCAAGACGATTCTCTTCTCCCTGGGATAACAAGAAGGAGATCCAGAGTTAGATTTGCAAGTCCTCATAGCGGAGACGATGCGCTAGCAGAGTTGCCAGCGCAGAGACAAATGATAAAGCCAGCAACGTATGATGGCAGTGGACCTTGGTTGGATTATCATGCGCATTTCGAGGCATGTGCGGAAATAAGTGGATGGAAATATCATCAGAAAGGACTGTATTTAGCAGTTTCTCTTCGGGGAAGTGCGCAAGGAGTGTTAGGTAACATGCCAAAAGGGGCAAAGCCCGATTATCAGACACTTGTTAAAGCCCTTGAAGACAGATTTGCAGCCCCGAGTCAAACTGAGCTATACAGGGTGCAGATGCGTGAGCGACGTCAAAGAGCTGGAGAATCTCTTCCGGAGTTAGGACAGGCCATTCGCAGACTTGCCAACTTAGCCTACCCCACTGCGACAGCTGAGATTCGGGAAACACTGTCCAAAGACCAATTTGTGGACGCATTGGTCGACTCGGAAATGCGCATCCGCATTAAGCAGGCACGTCCTAAACATCTTAATGATGCTATACAATTGGCTGTCGAATTAGAAGCTTACAACAGAGCTGAGAAAAAGAACTATGTGCGCCCAACTACCGTTGAATCCGTTGAAGGAAGAATTGTCTCAATGTTTGAGGAATTAAGCGCAAAGTTTGAATCTATGCAGAGAGAACTCAGAGAAATGAAAGCAGAGCGCAATGAAAGTTCACAGCAATCCCGACCATGGAAAGCAAACCAAACATTGGGGACACAGAAAAGATGTTACTTTTGCCGTAAGCCGGGACATTTACGCAAGGATTGCAGAGCATTTCAGGCGCAAAGGAAAGCTAAAACTTCATTTACGTCCTCTACTAGAGACCACCCAGAAAGTTATGATGCAAAGGCAAAAGACGCCAAGTCCTCCAGCAGAAGTGTCAAATCCAGACGGAAAGCATCCATAGGAGCAAGTCCAGTCGGAATGGACGCTGGTCTGTTCATTGAAACGGATGTCTGTGGCGTAAAGGCGAAGCTATTGGTAGACACAGGTGCGACAGTCAGCCTAATATCTACTGAACTGATGAGTAGAATTCCAGAAGAGGACCGACCTAGGCTTGACTCATTCAGTCGTGATATACTGGATGCTGGTGGCAACTGTCTCCAGATAAGCGGTAAGGGAACCTTTCCAACACAGATAAGAGGGTTCTCTTGCAAACTCGATGGTGTGGTTGCAGAACTGAGCAATGATGGACTTGTGGGTCTTGATTTTCTGGAAGAAAATGGATGCGCAATCGATTTGACCAAGAAGAAAATGCGCATCAAGGGAAAACAATACGACCTGATAAAAGAAGGAAGTTATGGGTGTTATCGCGTCGTAGTACCGAACACTGTCACACTTCCAACAAATCAAGAGGAAATCATGAAGGGGAGACAAGGGGCGCCGGAGGACAAAAGCATTCCAATGATGCATGGTTTAGAGGAACCAAATGAAAAGTTCGTATCGACAGGTACTCTTGTAGGAAGGACTTTAGTCAAAGAAAATACAGTTGTACCTATTCGAATGCTGAACATGGGGCCAGAAAGTCGAACCATTTACAGTGGCACTCACATTGCGGAGATGTCATCTGTCTGCACAGTACAGGCAGAGAGAAAGTCAAAGAAGAACTCTGCGTTACATGAAAAGCTTGAAGACTTATTAAGGTGCAGTAGTACCGATCTGACAGAGGGCCAGATAAGTAAAGTGAGAGAATTTTTGCCACAGTACTCCCATGCGGTTGCACTCAGTAACTCTGAGTTAAGTACGACCAATGTGGTTGAGCATAGAAATGATGTTGGCAATGCTCATCCCATAAAGGAACCTTTGCGTCGTGTCCCTTTCCATGCTGCCGAGGAAATAGACAAGCATGTAAATGATATGCTGGAAGACGGGGTTATAGAGCGCTCCTTTAGCCCCTGGGCAGCAGGTGTAGTCTTAGTCCGTAAGAAGGATGTAAGTACTCGCTTCTGTGTGGAATACAGGAAATTGAATGGACTGACCGTCAAAGACACCTACCAATTGCCGCTGGTTGATAATGCGCAGAATAGCCTCTCCAGAAATGCATGGTTTACGACACTGGACTTGTGTAGGGGATACTGGCAGGTATCTATGAAAGACGAAGACACAGCTATTAAGAGGAAGTACCTGGGGCGAAGGACGAAGGCCGAGAGGATGAAAGCAAATGTCAAGCTGAAGATGTTGAAAATTAAGCGCACGCGCCATCCTCCCCGCTGGCATGAAGATTATATGTTATAAATCAGTACATTAAAAGCACCTGAGCCAGCAAGCGAACCTGATTGGTTCTGTTTACCATTAGGTTAAACAAAATATAACATTTTGTTTTGCGCAATGGTAAATGTGAGACTGTAATTACTATTCTGTTGAGTAGAATATTTTTACATATTTTATTTTGCAGAATGGGGAATACAGTGTAGATATTTGTTTTTGTAAATAGCATTTGTTCGATTCTTAAAAATGCAGTTGTTTTTTTCTTATGCGAGGACGCATAAAGCTGGGGTGGGGGTAATGAAGCAGAAAGCTGTTTCCTATATGTTTATTATAGCGAAAGTTATCGCCCTTGTTATTATTAATTACTAATTATATACATAGAAAATAAATACTTAATTAGTGTTGAATTTGAATAAAAGTGATCAATAATAATCTTTGTATGTTTCTTTAGTTGGGATACTAAAGGTTTGTTAATTGGAAGCTTGATTGAAATTATAATTAGTTTGTATATATTTAATCACTGTGTATCATAGATGGTACTTGAGATATAAGGGTTTTTACTGGCGATGATTAGAAAAAAAAAGGTTCTAGAGGTAAAACTCGACAAATCTTGCTGGTACATGTAAGTGTGCGGACTTCCCTGCTTCTGTTGTAGTGTGATAAGTGATAAGTGTGTGGTCATCCCTGCTTATTGCTTGACAGAGTGTGTGGTTATCCCTGCTCTGTGATTGGCATCTTTTAGCAGCAAGTGTGCGGACATCCCTGCTTGTTGCTGCGCAAGATAAGGTGTGTGGACATCCCTGCCTTCATCTTGTGGTAGAGCATTGGTGTGCGGACATCCCTGCCAGTGTCTCTAGGCTAGAACCGTAGTAGTGTCAAGTGTGTGGTCATCCCTGCTTGTCACTGCGCAAGGGCAAGTGTGCGGTCATCCCTGCTTGTCTCTTGTGGAAGTGCGCTGGTGTGTGGACTTCCCTGCCAGTGTCACTTGTTCGCTACCAGTAAAGACCTTATATAACGCAGTACCAACTGATTAAGACTGCGCATTGTACATATTTGCAGCATCTCAAGGCTATCCGTTTTTATCACGGGTACGAGCCTGCGGGGGTTCACAGGCAGTGACCTCCCTTGCACGTTACAAAAACAAGTCCAAGAAATCATTGGATTTGCCATTTTCCAGTATACCAAGGGTCATACCCAAAAATGAGTTCTAAAAACAATCAGAAATTGTATAAAAAATGTTACGGACATGTGTCTGAATTAAAAGAGATTAATAAGTAAAATTATGAAGACTAAATCATTGAAAAGCGTCGTTTGCTTCTTTCTGAGCCCCAATGACATTATTTATTGAACGCCCCTCGTATTCTTGTATCTAATAGGTAAAATGTTTTAATTTTACTTTGCTGTATTCGATTTTTCCCCTCTTAATCCCAATAAAAATATTATTCGTTTTATTTTATATAAATGCAACCAAATTATAATACAAAGAACAATGGCTTAGTACCGGCATTATCTTTGGATGGGGTCACATATGATAAAGCTGCAATAGCGTAGCTCTCTTTTTTCCTACTGAAAAGAACAGGTAAATATATCAAGAGGGCTACATTATAACAGCTTGATCAGTTACAAGTTTCCACGGATACAACCTATTACGTGTGTATGTTTTTTTTAAATACCGTAAAAGAAAATCTATTTATATGCCTTACATCAACATGAATCCTTCACACCTCCCCCCCCCCCACCCCCTCACCTCCATAAAAAATTAATATTCATTCAGATATTTCATTTTTTATATATAATATATTCCCCTAATATGTGACCGAAATGAGGAAGTTCAACAACTAGAGTTGACACCTGTGTTTGAGAAATAACATATGGAGAAAGATATGTAGAGACAGATAAAAATTCCATGGGAAATCAGTACCACACGAGTTACGCTATAATTACCAGTTATGTCGTCTTCGCTAGCCAAAGGTTTCTGATACTCATGATTATGAGGAGAGTAGCGTATCAGAAACTTTCATGGCTAGCGAAAGTGTAGTCTCTGAAAAATACGGTTGTCCGTTGAGGCCAGTTCAGAGAAAGACATTTTTGCGTTAAAATGCAATAGTTATTGCGTTAAAACGCAAAAGATTGCGTTAAATAGCAATAATCATTGCGTTTAAATGTAAAGCACTTTGCGTTTAATCGCAAAGATTGCTATTAAACGCAATCTTTAGCGTTTTAACTTTCAATCGTCAACTATCCTTACTTGTGCAGCAATACCTTTAACGCCTGCATACGGAGTTTATATATCACAAATGATTCGATATGCAAGAGCAAGCTCTACATATGAACAATTTCTAAAAGGAGGTAAACTATTGGCAAACAAGTTGATGAAACAAGAATAACAGCAGTCTCGTTTAATCTAATCATTTCGTAAGTTCAGTGGTCGATACAATGACGTACTTGTCAGCAAATACAATTTATCATTAAGTCTAATGCTGAATGACATTTTCTTACTAATTGTAAGTCCATTATCTATACACCGAATCGTCGACGAATTTTTCCCGTTATTTCCTGATCATGACAAGGAGCACACTGTGGGTGTGACCGGTCAGCAGGTGATGCTCACTCCTCCATGGCACCTAATCCCACCTCTGATGTTTTGGAGGTCCGTGTTTGCTACGCTCTTTTTTTGTATTGTTTTATGGACTTTTGATCTTGAACACTGTTCGTTATCTTCATATGTTTGGAAAATCCACAGGAGGTAAAAATTTGGTACAGTACTCTTGAAATTTATACAGTTAGAAAAAACCGCGACTAGTAATGCAATGACAACTAACTGACTATACTGCGATGTTTACGCCAAGAGCAATGTACAGTTTCAATACAAATTAAGCCCTGTGTTTTTTTTAAATATGAAAGTAATATAAGAAATTAAAATTCATTCTTTCTGAATTATAGGAATTCCTTGCAGTAAGAATACATGAATCTTTTTACCCATATGACTTCCTAAATGCTAATT
>NW_026938253.1:0-11457 GCF_032062105.1 Saccostrea cuccullata
TTTTTTTATTTATATTGCCCAACATCACAATTTGTATGAAATTATAAACAACTTATGAGCTTTTTTACATTTTAACTACTTTCATTCACACACTCTTACTGACTTACAAACAGTCTCATTCTTTAGATCATGATAATAATAACAAAATGGTTTGAAAAAATCAATAGTTCATATATCTTATTACAACTTTACTTAGAACATATATTTACTACTTTGTATAGATTTATATTGACAAATCTCTTTGTGAAAAACAAACAGTATATTATATTTTTATAATAAGCTCATTGAAATATGTTTTTCCACAAACACCATTCTTTTTCAAATTTATCTATGCGGAGATTTTTGATAGCTATATATTTTTCAATATTTTGTTTCAATTTAATATAATTTAGTAAGCCCAAAAGATTTGGAATTTGATCTTGCATTAAACATGTAAAAATGTATTGCTTTGTATATAATATTATAAAATTCTTGACTCTGTTGTTATATGTCATTGGTATTTCACCTAGAATAACATTTTCAACATTAAAACCAACTCTTTTTTTTCATTGTTTTGTAAATATGTGAACTGAGGCTGGCCCATAGAGATAAAACTTTTTCACAACCAATGAAAACATGTTGAATAGTTTCTACTTCTTGTTTACAAAAAGTACAAATATCTGAATTCTTAATCTTAATTTTTTTAAAATAGGAGTTAACAGGTAGAATCCTATGTAAAATTCTAAATTGTAACTATTGAATTGTTGAGTCCTTTGTTGTTTTGAAACATACTTTCAAAACATCTTTTACACAAATTTCATTGATTCCATATGGAGATAATTCTACATTCCACTTGCATAAAGCTTTTAAAACAGTTTCTTTTGTGTTAAGACAATTGTAAATATATTTTGTACATTTTTCATACAACAATATGTCTTGAAAATAAACAGGTAAAAAAGGCTCATACATATTTTTCACTGAGAATCTATCTACATGTATTGACATATCCTTTATGTACTTTGAGATTGAACAAACAACACTATTGTACTGCATTATACATACTGTAGAAACGTTAAATCTTTGTTGAAAAGTCTTTTGAGTAAGAAAAATACCCCTTTCGTCTAAAAAATCACGAATAGTTTTAACACCATTCTTATACCAATCTTGAATGAAAATGCTTTTGTTATTAACTTTAATTTTTGAGTTATACCATACTGGTATATTTAAGAAATTGTCTTGAGAAACTGAATCATTCACAGTTTTTATAACTTCAAGCCATGAAATAAAAACATCTTGCCAAAATTTATTGTTTTTTGCAATTAAGATTTTACGAACAAAATCGTCCCCAAAATCAAGCAGCTTGTTTAAAATGTCATTACCATTTACAGCCATGAATAGATCCATCCATGGTTTGCTACAACAATAGTTTGACAATCTTTTAATCCAAGAACATTTCAATGCCATTATAAATTTGCTTATATATATCATTTTAAGTCCCCCTAATAAATAATCCTGCGTTATAGTAGCTCTATTATATTTGTCACACTTTGATTTCCAAATGAACTCAAAAATGTCTCGACAGAGAGAAGAAATTACTTCTGGTTTTGGTGTTGGCAATGATATAAACAGGTGATTTAATTTTGGTATAAGTATAGTTTTAACAACTGTAACACGACCAATTGGAGTTAGCATTCTCCGTTTCCAGTGTTGTATTAATGCTTTAAATTTGGGTATTATTCTATCATAGTTAATTTCATTTATTTTATCAAGTTCAACAGAAAAAAATTATTCCTAGTAGATCAAAGGTTGTGCATCCCCAATCTAGTTTCCATCTAGAATGATGAAACACCTCAGAAAATTTTTTAGAGCCTATCCATACAATTTTTGTCTTAGAACTGTTTATTTTTAAACCAGATAATCTAGAGTAAAAGTCAATGGTTTCAAGAGCAGCAAATAGGGATCTTGGTGAGCCATCAAGAGCTAGCGACGTGTCATCAGCATATTGAGAAATCTTATGTTCTTTATCATTGAAAACGATGCCTTTTATATCAGTATTTTGTTTAATAAGGAAAGCTAGAATTTCAGCACAAAGAAGAAATAAATACGGAGCAACAGGATCTCCTTGTCTACAACCCCTTTGGATATCAAATTGTTCTGATAAAAATCCGCATTGCAAAACTGATGCTTTAAAATTTGTATTAAGAATTTTTATCCAATTAATTATATTATTACCAAAACCAAAATATTTCAATACTTTATAAATAAAAGACCATGAAATTGAATCAAAAGCCTTTTCAAAATCGATTAAAACCAACAATCCTGGTATATTTTTAGCTTCCGTGTATGCCATTAAATCAAAAATAAATCTGGTGTTTTCACCAATATATCTTCCTTTTAGGAATCCAGTTTGTGTGTCAGAAATCAAGAGATCCAGAGTAGGTTTTATTCTGTAACTTAGGCATCCTGATATTAGTTTATAAAGTACATTTAGTAGAGTTATTGGTCTCCAATTTTTCAAAAAACTGTCTTGGTTTATCACCTTTTGGTATACATGAAATTATCCCTAGTCTTTGTGATATAGGAAGTTCCTTTTTGACAATATACAATTTATCGCTCGCATAATGTAGATTTTAAGATCACTCCAGAAAAATTAAAAAAATTCAGTTGGGAAACCATCACTTCCAGGAGATTTATCATTCTTCATATTTTTTAAAACTTGTAAAACTTCGTTTTCTTCAATATCTTTTTCTAAATCAATAAAGGTGATTTTATCTAATTTTGGAATTTTAGTTGAGTTAATAATTTCTTCTAAATCAATGTTAATCAGTTCATAATCTGTATTAGAATATAAATCTTGATAAAACTTTTTGACTTGGTTCAAAATTTCTGATTGATCATATATAATATTTTTTTCATTCAATTCAACCCTTTTAATAATTTTATTTAAGAAATTTCGTGATTCAAGATTGCAAAAGTATTTTGTAGGCTTTTCTCCTTCCTCGACCCATCTTGCTTTAGATCTTATAATATGTCCTTGTAATTTTTCCTTTCTTGTATTTTCAAGATCTAATTTCTTCTGTTCTAATAATTCCATGTTGATATCATTATTATTTTCTAGACATTCTATTTCTTCAATCAATTCTTTTTCTAATTTTTCTCTTTCTCTTTTTTTGTAAGAAGAATATGAAATTGTAACCCCCCTAATTTCCATTAAAAGAACCTCAAGAAACAAGCTATTGTCAATATTTTCAGTGTTCTGATTATCCGCATCCTGCAGATATTTTCTTCGGACTTCATTAATAGTTTCTTTAACCTTTGCAATAAAATTTTTATCTATTAATAAACTGTTGTTAAATTTCCAAAGTCCTTTCCCTCTTTCAAAAGAAATGAATTTCAGTTCTAAAACAACTACTGAATGGTCTGACCTATATCCAGGTTTAATAGTAAAATTCTCAACCAAGTTAGATAAATTTTCAGAAATTAAAATATAATCAAGGCGACCATTCTTAACGGGTTTTTTAATATAGAACAAATTTTACAACTTCATTTATCAAAGTCTAAATTCTTCTCCAAGTGTATATCTTTTTTGTCAGGATTTACAATTCTGTAATAATCTATTATCTGTAAATGATCCATGATTTCTAAAAGTAGATGCATTGGACCAGAATCTAGTGAAAATAGTACATCGTTTTAAAAAAAAAACCCGGTATGAGTGCTTTTTTGTTATGGAATATAATTCAAATTCTCCCTCTCTCTTCATGATGTATTCCATATTTCAATATTGTAAAATGGGAGTTTTTGAAAAATGGAAATGAAAAAAAAATATCCACAACAAAGTCATGCTTTAATGAACTGAATGAGAAAGGTGTGAGTTGTCAACTGGGTCAACACCCTCTCAGAAATGCAGAGAGCTGATCTAACAAATCCAGAGGCATACAATTTTGTTCATTACTTATTCATAGATCTAAATTTGAAGGATTGCATTGATTTTTGTTGACGTATTCAAGAAGTGAAGATATTTTGCAAGGGGTGTTAAACAATAATCAATCAATTAATTTTTTTTATTTATTAAGATGAAACTTCAGTACGACTGTGCAGGTAAGATTAAATGGTTTTCTCTTTTTTTTTTTTTTTTTTTTTTTGTTTAGCGGTACTTTTTTCAAATTACATTAAAAATGTATTTTTAAAATTTTTTAATAGAGAAAATCGTATCATTATTTCTCTTTAAAACTTACATTCGTCCATTCCATCAAGAGATTTCAGGTCCGATATCTGAAAGAAGTGAATTTTTTATCTTCAGTTTGTAGAAAAATTGTTTATTTGCTTATATTTTGATTTTTTGTATATTGAAGCCATTAATGCTTTTTGCAACTTACCGTTGTGTTAAAACTAATGGATTTCATTGCCATGTTAGATACAATTAATTCAAGCAAAACAGACTCTGTGGGAAAGTTTTCTTTTGACACAACCATCCAACAATTATTTACATCTAGGAAATGACTTATGTAGAAGTATTCTCCAGTAGCAATTTGATATCCATTTCTAAGTCCAGGATTGTTCTGTTGGAAAACAAAGTTATTTTCTAACGTTTATCTCATATCAAAATGCACATGTTTGCTTAAATGGGAAATTACTACTAGTATATTGACATGGTCGCGAAAAAATCGAATGGTTTATAAAAACATATCAACGCCATTCAAAAAACGAAAATATGCACAAATCAAAATTGTTATTGAATATACCAGAGTTTTGTTTCCAGTAATATTCCCAGATTTAAATACAATTCCACTGTCCATTGCAATCAATCTCCAATAAATTGTAGCAATTCCACTTTCTACGTCACTCACATCGATCTGTAAACTGAATAAGAAACCAAAAAACCCGAAGTGCTAAAAAGGCAATGATGAACAATACGAAACCTAAGGGCCACATTGCACACCAGGACTATTGAAAGGAAAGCCAAAATCATTTCAGTATTAAAAAGTTTTAATATACGTTAGTGTGGTTCAGGGAAATCGTTTTAAAAAGCTAGTGTGAAAAAGCTTAACAACTAACATAAAAAACGTCAGCCAGTATTTCACTTAATAAAATGTTGTAATTGCTGACTTTTTCAATATATCCACCATAAAATTTGCGAAATGCCAAACGGGACTGTTGGTATCCCTGCTTCAGCAACTTATTTGTCTAAAGCTTACCTCATTATAGGACCTATGCATAACAAATTAAATGGAGACATACACCCCATATTCAGGTGATAGGGATCTAGGGATCTAGTTCTATGTAAGTAAAGCGATGGAAAAGTTAAAGACATCATGTTTATCATAAAGTTTTGTTGTCATGTTATACATCTTTTTCATATAACTATTCGATTCTCGAATGTTCTTTAGAAGATTTTTTTTTTAATTCCGATGAATTTTATGTAAAACTTTGATTACTCATCGCGTACCGAACGAACCAATGTGTCATTTTTTGAACAAACTTGATTCTTCACAACATGGGGATGTTTTATATAATATGACTAATCAGGTCTTTGCTGTAATCCTATGAAAAAGGTCTTAGCCTTCATTTGAACAAATTTAAATTTCATTTAAACAAAAAAACTTTAAATGCAAGTTTGAAACTCGCCCCGTTGCTCTTGAGAAAAGTCAAAAAAGTTTAAAGACAGTTGAGTGGACAGAGAAACAGGCGAACGGACACCGGACAGAATGTGTCAGAAAAGCTCAGTTAAGTCACCGTATGTAGTTGGCTAAAAGGGGTAGTGATTACATAAAAACGTGTAAGCGTTATAGCTTAATAATCTAAAATTGAAAATAAAATGAAAGAAAAAACAAAAAATGCATTTAATGTATCAAGACAAATCCATTTTTTGAATAATCATTAGCACATCTGTTTATCATAAAGCTGAATATATTTAATGGTGCATTATGTTACACCAGGTATTAAATTATATTATTTTATCAAAACATATCACATTACATTTTGCATCAATGTTATATAATAATGGAATCCTGTATAATATGCATCTCGGCGGGAATATATACATGTAACTGTGCGAGAAAGTATTCATTCAAGAAATTTCTTACCGACTTGAGAATGCATATGTCGTTAAGTTTAAATTTGGTGAAAATATAACATCATTATGCGTCAGTTGCGTTGGTGGAGAGGAATCAAAGTACAAAGGCGTCACCCCTATTTTCGTATTACCCATAACATCTGTTGCTCTTATCCATATATTAATGATATCGCCGTTTTGTCTTGAAACAAAAAAGGTTTGAGTTTCTGAAAGAGAATCATTCACTTGGGTCCAGAAAACAGGTGTTGCGTTTCCCAGATTCCCGTGTTTATATGCATATTCAAATTTGGTTATGCCATAAATATTCTGAATTCCTTTTAGTGTTCTATTTCCATCTAAATCCTCCATTCTAGGATTTACATATTTTTTAATATTTGTTGTGAATTCAAAGTACTTATAAGGTTTCACGGGATTAAGCAATTTGTTCTCAAAATGAAATTTATTTTGAAAATGTTTTTTCCAAGAAATTTCAATCATTCCATCTAAATTATCCTGCCACATGTAACCTGTTTCTTCTTTTGCACTCGTTACTTTAATTCTTGTTGATGTTGTGTTCAGCACGGTTATTTTAGAGATTGGATCATATAAAACCAAAGTTCGAGCATATTCGGTGTTATTTGCGGCATCAACGACATTTAGCAGGAAGGAGTACATTCCAGGTTTTTCGGGTAAATGCACGAATGATGAGGATGTTCTATTTAATTCAAAGGTCTCCAATGGCCTCCAAGGATCTTTTTCACAAAGTTTTGGTGGAACTTCATTGTCAGCTTCTAGTAGATACTTCTGAATCACGTACTTTTCTATTCCTGACATATTGTCAACCCAACCATTCCATGAAAAATGGATTGCATGCTTGAAAAAAATAAGTAATAAAAATGATTTTAAAGCAATTCATCTGTTTCGTACATGCATTTCATTGATTTAAAATCAGTAAAAAAAATATAATTTAAACTTTTCATCATTATGAAAATAAAAAAAAAATAGTAACCTTGGTTATATCTTCTTCAACGTTGAAGGCTATTGCTTGACATTTTCCATGCAGCAAACAGTGATTGGGGTTCACTAAATCGAATAGAAATTGTGTGCTTTTGCTGGCATTTTGTCCGATAAATGTGTTCACACGATCTCCATCTGGTGTTTTAAGCTTTCGATATCCTCCATTTGTTGCAATGGCTGTTAAAGTCAAGCTGTAAAAAAATCAACTTCAATATTTATTATACATATTGATAATCATGTAAAAGTGCTAATCAATAAAACCAAAATGTGCCGACAGAAAAAGAACTACGTACTTGTCCCCATGTTCCAGAAGTCGGTCAAAATTTGCATTTGTTAAGTTGCACCAAAATACGTCCTCATTTGGTGAAATGGAACCAGGATTATTTGGACATTTAAGAATTGTACTGTTTATGCTTATAAATGCCTTTGATGAATCTAATTTACAAAGAAAGATAATTTATAATTGACAAAATAAATGTTTTTTTCTCTTTACATTATGAATTGCAGGTTATACCTGTATATACATTACACAGTATTTCATGACTAGGAGGGGGAACAATCAAAATGTTGTCTCTCAATAATAGGGAAGATCTGGATAAGTGTTGCCCGAGGCTAAAATCGAGTTTTCATGAAATTATTGTTTAATTACCGAATCCATAATATAATTTCTTAAAGTATAATTATGAAAGAATTTTCGATACAATTACAACAGTTTGCTAAACAGGTGTATTCCATGCTTGGACCTAAGTTACAATGACATCGTCATGATTGACACTTAAAAAGTGCAATCCAACAGAAGCCTCTCGCCAATTAGCGAAGATGGCAGAGGATGAACAATTCTCATCATGGTTCATCATAGAGAACATATTTGACATCCCATCTATAGTCACAAGTACCTTCCCACGAGTACTTGATATCAGTCATTTATGCCAAAATATGCTTCATTTTCTACAGCATTCTTAAAAATAATGGCGGTAAAGTATGGAAATTTTAACTACAGCGTCACAATAGATCAATTCAGCAATGCAACAGTTCATACTGTGACCAGGTAAACATTTTTGACTGTTTTATTATATAAAAACATTAAAATAAAGCAGGAATTCGAACAGTTCTAAATGGCTGATTCAATTTTAAAAAGCTAGACAAAAATATACATTTTGAGCTCAAGAACGTAAAAATAGAATTACCATTCCTATCCGATTTGCTTAAATCCATCTGGATCATTCCCGACACAATCCCAAACTTAAAATCGTCGATATACCCCGGAGAATTCACTCCATGTAGATTTTGAAATGTTGCAGAGAACTGTACGTTGATGAAGTTGTAGTCTTTACGGTTCACCCACCTCGTGCTGATCCCGGTGGAATTTGTTCCAGAGGAATCAGCCATAAACTTATAGAGTTCTCTCTTTTGTCCAGTTCTCTCTATGTTGGCAAGGAAAGAGCTGCACTGACTTATCGTGGGACTCGCCAATGACGTCACTAAATAGGTTAATGAAAATTATTGATTCATGCTAATATTTTTTGAAATTGCCACAAAATGATTTTAGATATTCTGTTTTTAAAGGTGCATGGACACAGACTTGAAGTTAATATTTTCTGTATAATATTACGACTTATATATTTTAATA
Source organism: Saccostrea cuccullata (assembly GCF_032062105.1). Lineage (NCBI taxonomy): Eukaryota > Metazoa > Mollusca > Bivalvia > Ostreida > Ostreidae > Saccostrea > Saccostrea cuccullata. The sequence goes on from NW_026938253.1 coordinate 8,679, forward strand.
GCATTTCACACAAAAATGTATTAAAAATCTTATTTCATCTAAAGGTTATTAAAACATTAAATTTTTAGACGGGTTTGATTAACACATCGAATCCATCCAAAAATTTGAAGCTTCAAAAACTTTAAGATGAAATAAAATTTTAGTATATTTTTGTATGAAATGCTATTAAAATATATATGTCGTTACATTATAAGAAAATGTTAACTTTAAATTATGCACCTTTAAGATATTAGGAAAAATAAAGAGAAACCCATTTTGTCTTACTTGATCTACATAAGTCTAATCCAGAATTGCCACTAAAACCTTCTTTACACTGACAGTGGATAGAATCGGTGCATGTTCCAGGAAAACAAGGCAAGTGGTATGAACATAAGGCTAAAATATAGAAACAATGTACCAATACTAGAGAAAATTTGGATTTTCCAGTGGACATCTGTGAGTAGCGCAATCGCAACTTCTTGGGCCTTTCCGACTAGCAAAAAAAGACCTCGAATGTATTAGGTAGACGCCATGATAATCCTTTTCAAGATCTTTGAAATAAATGCATGAAGACCTTTTATCTGTGAAATATGGAGTTAAACTTTATTCAATGTAATGATATAACCTAAAATATACTAAAGAAGGGACTTTTAACTCCGTCTATCCTATAGTTGAATAAACAGGAAATATAAAAATTTTAACATCCGGTGATGTTAATACATTCGAGATTCTTTTCCCGACCTCTTACGGAAAGAACTGAGATGATGCGATTGGTGAGTAGCGCTGACTTTTACATTGCACGGTTTTGTTTACTTTTACGCTAAGATAATGTAAGGAAGCTCTTTCGTTACATAAAGGTTTAGCTCAACATTTAATCAAACGAAAATAACGTTTAATCTTTTGAAATAGAAGCAGGCATCGAATTATTGGCAAAAGTATTTTTTTTTATTCTTAAAGTCCAGGGAAAGGTTGTTGACCTGACCTGACCGTGCCTCTAATATAAAACGGTCAAATTAAATCTGAATGTTTCCATTCAATTAGAATTAGAAATATTGTCTTCTTCAATCTTTGAAAATTCCATTTTTTAATACAATAAATAAGAGAAAAATTCATTACTTTACAATTTCCCTATTCTCGAAATTTGCGAAGTTTTCTTCCTGGCATGTTTTCTACCTTAGGTCTATTTGATTCATTAGAAAATAAAATCAAAAGGAGTTATTATCCCCTTGTGAAAATAGCATTTTAAAACCTTTTTTCTTTATAAAAAAGACATGTAAATCTTAATTCAATTTTTTTTCCTTTACCTAATGAATTTACTTTTTATTTAAAAAAAGATGCCATTAATTGTTCAAGGTATTTGCACATACGTATTTCACATGTAGCTCCTGTGTAAGTTGCCGTACACATACACTTGTTGGGAGCAACGCACGTGCCTCCATTTATGCAACTGGGATTACACACGGCTAAAATGAAGAAAATATACAAAATAAATAGTATAAACAATACATCGTATAGCTGAAGTAAATAATTTTATTTAAAATATAAAGTATAACCCCACCATCACCATCTCGAACATCAAAATTAAAAGGCACTTACGGATTGAACAGTGAGACCCTGTGTAGGACGAGATGCAGGAACATGACCGTGACCTCGTGCACGTTCCACCGTTCATACAAGGTGGATCACATATAGCTAATCAGTGAAGAAAGAAAAAAGAGATTTATTTATTTGCAACATGCTCAGAAACTGGTGAAGAAGGGGAAAATAAATTTGGGATCTCCCATGATTTTTAGTTGGATGAGTTGTCTGTTCTTCATTCCTTAGCATTGGCTAAGTGATAAAACACACAACGAGCTGGATAAAAATTATAGCCAACTACGAATCATTTTGATTCCTTTGTTCCTATGTTTAATACATCACTGTTTTTATAAAGGACTCAGCAAAAAATCCAAAGAGTCCTATCCACGGGATAAAGGGGTAAGCAGAACATTAAAAAAATAATGATGAATAAAAAGATTAAGTCGGCAAATAACAGTATATAAGAAAGACAAAAGTTGAACATATACTAAAATGACGCATGTCGTAATACTGTATAACATAAAAGAAGAGCGTGTGACAGATTTTATTTAATCAAATTTACACTTTCTAACATAAAATTATGATTTTTTTTTTTTACTTTTCATGGCAAACGTAAGCATAAAAGATCTAAGATTAAATAGTTTTTTGTTAAATCGAATGAATAGTTTCAATGTTATCTCTAGTAGTCTACTTTTTGCATGAAATACTAGTACTTAAATTGGTATGTATACATACGTTGATCGCATCTAACTCCTGAGTATCCGTTACACTGACATGAATTCGGACCAACACATCTTCCATTATTCTGACAGCGAGGTTCACAGACAGCTACATTGGGATTAAATTTGAAATACGTTGTTTAAAACACTTTTGTGAAATACTTTGTTTGATATACCTTGTTTGGAATACTTTAATGAAATATTGTAGAAATTTTATGATCAAGATTCTCACATGTTAGATTGTTATCAATGTCTTTCTATAGTAAAACACTCAAATATGAAATAAGCGTGTCACTATCTGTGATGTATTTACACTTCGAGTTCTACAGTACAAATCGAATCAATTTATCAATCACCAATTTTTATTATACCCGCACTTTCGAAAGAAAGTTCGGGTATATTGTTGTTACTCATGTCCGTCCGTCCGTCCGTCCGTCCGTCTGTCACACTTTTCTTCCCTGAACTCCTCCTACATTTTTCACAGTAGCTTAATCATCCTTTGG
>NW_026938254.1:0-57500 GCF_032062105.1 Saccostrea cuccullata
TGATAATTCTGATTTTAAAACCAATTTTACTAGTTTGTACATTATTATCATGTTAAGCTATTTTTTTATTGACAATCGAAGCATGCATATGGAATTTTAAAAACACTACTCATTTTCCCCCATGATAGAGATCAAAGTGGTGTTTTATTTATGGATACTTTAAAAAACTCTTTTGCTTTAAGAGTGCATAAATATAATTTCCGACGTGAATAAACATACAAGTATATTAAACCACAATTTCTGACTTTCCTGAATGTGTATGCATCAAATATTCCTTTTGCAATGTTTTAATGATGGGAAGATTGAATTTTTAGAAAGCCATTGTCATGTATTCTGTGCTTTTGCAAGTGTTTTGTACTATGTATTATATTGATATCATCTGATGTTCATTTGTAACAAACTTTGTCATATCATTAAATATAAAACTTAAGATGATATGCATGTGATTTATATTTTAGAGAAGATAAAAATCAACGAAGCACTGTTATGCTATACCATAATATTACAGTATACAAAACAACTGTTGTTAGTTTTAAGTGTTTCACAATAATACTGAGTTAATTTCTTGCATTTTATTGCTCTAAAGTCGCGAAGTAAGGAGTCATTCCTTACGTCGCGGGGGTACGAATCCCACTGTGGGACGTGGAGACCGGTCCTTTGGATGAGAGCGTATAAACTGAGGTCCTGTGTCGCAGTAGGTGCTGGAACGAAAAAGACCCCTCACTGCTCAATGGTCCCGAGTGCTGCGTATCAGATTTTTAGCTTTCCACCGGCAAGTGGTGGTGTCTCCATATGAGTGAAAAATTTCAATAGGAACGTTAAACAACATACTATCAATTAATTAATCTTGCATTTTACCGTATATTTTTAGCTATTCATACGTGTTCATACGAGGGTTATCTTGAAATTACATAGATTTAGCTCTTATCTTTAGCAAAGATTAACGTATTTCTTTATAATCTAATGTGTGTATGTAGAGTGTTGTTTGACAAATTATCAAGTTTTAACATGATTACTTACATGTAAAAGAATTCTAATCATTAGAGTTATATTTCCGTTCTCTGTAACTCGAAACAGACTTTGACGTCATACTAGACGTCATTAGTTAGTGTTACGTTTAAAAGGAAAGACACTAATTTCCAGAATATCTATTATTCATGAAACTGCCTGTGCTCTTATGAATAAATCACCTTTTACAATGAAACTAATCTGACTGTTCATTATTTGGAGTACAACGGTCACATATAAAACTATATAAGGAAGATATGGTGTCTAAATGATATCAATTTGGTTATAATCGAAGAACATGGACTAATATGGAATGGAATTACCGCCAAAAGTCTATGTATCTTGCTTTTATTCTTATTCCGCGGACTTCTTTATGCTTTGTTATTATTGTAACTATATGTCACTTTATTGTTTTCATATTCGTATTTATTACATTTCACTTTGACTTTTATCCTTCTTCATTTTGCCCTTACTTCTATGTTGCTTTATTCTTGTTAATTCATTTTACTTTCTTTTAAATTGATACAGTTTCTTAAATGATTATCTCTATTACGAACGTTAGTTCAATCACGCAAACAATGAAGCATATTCAATGAAGACGAATACAAGTTGTCAAAATTTAGTGCCGCATTATAACGCTAGGTGGCAGGGGTATTCGCTACGAGTATTGGTAAAATTAGGTAAGCAAACCCGGGCCGGGGTTATTCGACATTTTTCAATTTTCTGCCTTACTACTTTATCAATCGAACTTAGATTTTCAAATGACTGAAGTTTGTTATAAGTTCGGGTACTGTATGTACCCGATACATGTCATTCCCTCGGAAGTCTCGCTAGATGGTAAGATTTCCCCTGGAAGACTTGACTACATAGTGATGCTTCCTTCGGAAGACTATAAAGTGGGACTTCCCCTGGGGAAGTTTCAATATATATAGCTAGTCTTCCGTGGGAAATCTGGCTACATATAGCAATTCGCACCCTTCATATCAACCCCTCCCCCGAATAGTTTTTTTAATCGTAAAACAATGTTTATATACTAACGTTTTCAGTTTTTGAAGAAAAGTTATACGTCCTATATAAATAAATATTTAAATAATATCATTTTAATAGTGTTTTATAATTAAATCATTTTAACCTTTTAGTCAAACATAAATAATCTTCACGATTACATATGGATAATGACTCTTCCTCCCCCCCCCCCCCCCCCCTCGGGTGCAGTCGCCCGAGTGGCACTGTGGTTACGGCGTCTGGTCTAGAGTCACGAAGTACAGTTTTAAGGAGTCGATCAATACGTCGTGGGTTCGAATCACACTATAGGACGTGGAGTTCGGTCATTCAGATGAGATCTAGACCGTATTATCCGAGGTCCCGTGTCGCAATAGGTGCTGGCACGAAAAAAGATCCCTCACTGCTCAATGGCTATAAGTGCCGAGTATATAGGACAAATTTGCAGCCCTCCACCGGCTAGAGGCGGCTTCTCCATTTGAGTGAAAAATTCTCGAAGTGGACATTATACAATGTACAATCACACCCCCAAGTCTCAATATATTTACTGACTTCCGGGTGGACGACTTCCTATGGGTTAAATTTCACCGGTAGAGGGGAGGGTGGCCACGAAACGTTTTCTTAAACGTAACTTTTTATTAAAAGTTCAGCAATAGACTTTTTGCCCCCATCCCTTACACTTTTTGTTGCAGTACTAATAGTCAATTTATATATTAAAATTCATGTACTTAATGGCATATGTATGAGTAAAATTTAGTACTGAAAAAAAGTTGACGACCCCCCCCCCCTTTTTTTCTACCTCCACCAAATAGAATTTTCGAGTTTTAAGACTTTTTGAGCTCTACTGGCTGATGTCAAATACGGTGCGTACTAAGGATATTAAACATATTAAAACTTTTGTGTCAATCAAACTGGAATTCAATTATCGAACAAATAACTTTAATAGAGTTATATTTTTCAGGTGAGAGAACAGTGACGTAGCATCGTTTTTGAAAATGGGGAGGGGGGGCAACAAGAGAATAAAAATTCAGGCTACTTGGCTGAAAACAACTTGACAAGCAAAAAAAAAACCAGGAAATTCTCCAAACTTGAATATACATAGGCGTCGGAACCGGGGAGGGGGGTGGCTTAGCCCCCACTTTTTTTCCCCGAAGATAGACTTAGTACATGTATAGACATTGAACATTCCTGCGTAGGTTTAGCCCCCCTCCTTTCCATGGACACGATGCAGTATGGGTTTGAAATTGGGGAAGTGGTGGTGTTTGGAAAAAAATTTTGCACTTGAGTTCGAACCTAAAAACACCCCCACCCCCCACCCCGCCAAATAGGATTTTTGTGTTTGGAAAATGAACATTTCTTTTTTTTTTCTTGTCAGGTTTTTTTGAAGGTCTCAAAAAAATTCTTACCCCCCCCCCCCCACCCCCCCCCCCAAACTTTCAATTTGCTTCCGACGGCAATGAAATCCTATTTCGGGATCGGGGTGGGTTTTGGGTTAGATTCAACTTCTATAGTATAAAATTTAAATTTTCTTCCTACTATACTACATTTACTTATTTGACCCTTACTCTTACAAAACGCGCGTCGGCCTTTCAATGAACATATTCAGTATGGTATAAAGTTATGTCTGAAAAAAGAGGCCGCTATTCCTGTGTGCCCAGAGAAAATAATTATGGAGTTTTCATCATTGGATCGGATGAAATCGGATCCGGCCTTCAGAAGTTCAATTGTTAAAGTATTAAGGCGTATTGAAGAAGTATTATTTAGAGAACGAGACGGGTTCCGTATCGTAGATACAAATTTGGGGGTGGATACGAGTGCGCAGCAGGATCTCCACCCCAAAATTTGTATCTACGATACAGAACCTGTCGAGTTCTCTAAATGATTTGTGACATGATCAATCAAAAATAGCTCCGCCCACTTAATAACTTTGCAGCATCCAAACTTCCGTCTGTAGATGAGGCCCCGACGGGGAGTTCGCATTCGCAGTATATATATTTCCATGGAAAACGTAAAATTCGGTCAGATTAGTTTTGAGAATTTAACGGGGTAGACGTAATCAAGTGAAAGTCATAAATTGGAGGATTTAACCGTCATTGTTGTGATCTATTGTAGATGGAGATTTATCATAATTTATTTCAGGGTTCTTAAAATCCCGGTTTACCTAGATTAACAAAAAACAGGATTTACAAAAAAATCTTCGATGGACTTTGATGTCACACGGTCACGAATTTTTTATTTTCAAATTGAATTGCGACACAAACAACGAAATGAAAAAGACCTGTGGCTGTCGTCAGCGAGAAGGATTTTACAAAATAAAAACGCGGAAAAATGGACTTGAATGATTTTGCACGAGGAAAGTGGATGTTTTCCGTTATTGCAAATTTTCCGTTTCGTTTGGATGAAATTACGTACAGAGGATGTTTTCCATTATTGCGAATTTTCCTTTTACCACTTTGGATCAAAGTTACGTATAGATTCTGTGTGGAATAAGTTTTTTAAAAGTGATTGAGAAATTTTGACACTTTACATTCTCAGGAAAATACCGGGTATTTCTCCAAAATTTATGATAGGAAAACATCAGCATTTACTATTTGTAAGTGCTTTTACTAAATTGAATCAGATTTATTTTTAGACCGTGCTGTATTTTAGATACAGAATAGTTGGCAAATACGAGCAATACTGTATACAGGGCTAATACAGAACGGAAAGTAGCTCCGCCCACCACAGTCTCGTTCTGTATTGCTAATACAGAACAGTAAACTTCAAAGAAAATCGCCGCTATCGTGTCACAATCTCAAATAACCCCAGCCCGGGTTTGCCTGCCTAGTTTTACCAACACTCGTAGCGAACACCACACCACCTAGCGTTATAATGCCGCACTAAATTTTGACGGTTTGACAACTTCTATTCCTCTTTATTGAATATGCTTTATTGTTTGCGTGATTGAATTAACATTCGTAGTAGAGATAATCATTTAAGAAACTGTATCAACTTAAAAGAAAGTAAAATGAATTAACAAGAATAAAGCAACATAGAAGTAAGGGCAAAATGAAGAAGGATAAAAGTGAAAGTGAAATGTAATAAATACGACTTTGAAAACAATAAAGCGACATATAGTTACGATAATAACAAAGCATAAAGAAGTAGGTAGAATAAGAATAAAAGCAAGATACATAGACTTTTGGCGGTAATTCCCTTCCTTACCCGTATTGATATAAAACTTGTACCCGTGTTGATATAAATCTTTGGTGCATGTTTTTAAACACTCGACATTCAGGATCTAGAACAATTCCAGCTTAATGAGACAAGATTATTCCTTCATTAATCGACACCCTAACATTACGTATGCACAAAAATATGAATGCAAAGACTCGAGAATGATTCGAAATTTTCATATTTTCTTTGAAATGTAAAAGGTTACCTAAGCTACGTTATGATTGTGATTTTACATTGCGGGTAAGGATATCATCTTCGAACGTAATTCAAATTCAGTTTCACGTACGTTATATCATATACCTAGAAGTGTTTCAGCCCTGATACAGGCGTTTTGGACTTGACGAGACAGCGCCTCGGATGTAGGGCTGTGTCGCCCTCAGGGCTGAGATATCTCTGTCTCGGCCCGTTGTCAAGGGGCTGTCTCGCCCTCAAATTTCAAATCATTATTTCATAACAACAATATAAACAATTATTTGTTTTATTTGTGTGAATTAAGAGTAAAATTCATAATTAAGTATTAAAGGAAAACATTATATATCGAAAAAATTAACCAGAATCTTTAAAAAATATTTATTTATATCAGAATTTTGAGAAAATTGTTTTTAAAAAGTGCGCCAAATAATAGCACTTGTGACGTAGGAGAGATAACTCTTGTTTACTTCTAGGACAGCAACTGTAACGGGACCGTCTAGGGTTAGTCCCGTATTTTATAAAAGTGATTTCCGAGTTCAAAGGATAACGAGATTTACAGTGTTTTAAAATATATTGTATTCTGTAATATTAACAGATTCAACACAAAATATGAAATATAAACAATTACATATGAAACATTATCATAATATAAAATCCTGGAGAGTGTGATAATTGATATTTACCGTTAATTTCAGTTAATTTGGCCCCGATCCCCAAAAGTACGTCTAATCAGTTCTAGTAAAAGTTAACGAATCCTCCAAAATACCCCCACCGGCCGGGCTCTATAGTCCCGACACGCGCATACGCACCCCAGACTGGCAAAGGGAAATAACTCTAAAATAAATATAAGACAAAACCATCACACTCCCCCTCCCTTAAGACCTAATGTGCATTCCACATTAGTCAAAAGTAATAATAAATTACAATGCTTATCAACATATTACCTAAAATTACATAAGAATCAACATTTTGCATGTAAAATATGCAAACACATTATGATATTAGTTATTAAATAAATGTACAAACAATTTCATATCAATATAACATACATGAACAAAAGAGAAATAGCTATAACTATGTATTTTAAGTGTTCACTTCACTCAAAGTCACATTACATATTGATCATTCACTGTCTGTTTCTCTATAAGAATGTTTTACTCCTCCAAGAAGAGGGTGTCCCTATCTTTGAGTCTCCTGACTTCCATTTCTAGTTCTCGATTCCTCTTTTCCAATGCTCGTATTGCTTCTCTTTCCTTCTGTCGTTCCCCTCCTTCAAGTTCTACCAGTCTTCGTTTGGCTATTTCCCTGGCTCGTCCCATCTGATCCATGTTACTGCACATCCATGCCAGACAGGCCTGTAGCTCTTCTTTGCTGTCTGGCAGGGGAGGGAGTATAAGACTAGGATAGTCTCTCCAAGAGGTCTGAGTAGACACAGTGGTTCCTGGGATTTCCTTCCTGGCCTGGTAATCCTCCAGGGAAATCCTCCTCCTCTTCACTGGTTCCTGGTCCCTCAAGCTTCCACATAGTGTCTGGTCGACACTCCTTGCTTGATCATCCTTGGCAGTCTCGGGAGCCATCTCCTCAATCTCCTTCACTGTCGGGAGGACAGTTTTGTTGGCCTCTGTGATTGACGCGCCTTTGAAAATGAAAAGTCCTGGGTCAACGTAACCCCTGTTCTCTCGGACCACTAATTCACATTTCTGTAATACAGTCTCCACGCGTTGGGGATCCCTCTCATGCTTGGTCCTCAAGTGGGCCCTCATATCCGATTTACGCCGGCACTCGGCCAAACACGCAGCCACCGGACACAAAAACTTCTTGGACAGCAATCTGTGCCTCTCCTCCCAGTGTCTACTGAACTTTGTCTTTGTGGGAAGCTTTATCCCTTCGCATCCTTTCACCGGGCACGCCATATTCTTAGGGTTGTACTTTACTTTCATAAAATTTGTATCACATTGTTTCAGTACTTCGTTGACCTCGTCTAGATCTGCGAACAGGTCAAGGAAATCGTCTGCCATCTAAAATGAAGATTATTTTGATAATTTTATAAATTTATTCAAGTAACATTTTACATGCTGAAAAAAAAATACCCAAGAGTTATATATGTATGTCAAATGGACAACAGCCACCCCAGTGACCTAATGAGTACACATCCTAACAAAACTATTCTACACTACGAGCGCTGTAGTAGAATACGACACTTATGGGCAGGGTAAACACGTCACCGAAAGCAAAACCCATGGTGAAAGTACATGTCACCCATTCCACCGTTAGGAATCCAGTTTTAGTACTACTCATGTCCGCTACCGACGGGTGTTGCTAAAACGCGGAACGGAAAACGGAACGGAAAACGGAAAATTAATGTCAAGAAATAACCTAGATTTGATATAAATCACACATAAAAAGCAATATTCATGATATAAAAGGCACCTCTAATGAAAAATTATAGTAAAATACGATATATTCATTAACCTGATGCACCCCTCAGAAATGGCTCATGTACATGGGATGGTCAATACATATAGCCTGTGAGATTATATATACTTACTAGACTCAAATCCAGGGTAACCATGCATCTGAAGGTTTCGTTCAAATTATTTTTTTTTTTAAGAAAGCTCATTCATGAACGAAATATATGAATAGGCGGAAGGAAAAAACTACTAGTAAATACATACATGTATCTGTAAACATTGGCGTCGGAAGCAAATTGAAAGGGGGGGGGGCTAGGTGTAAAAACAATATATATATACCTTCAGGAAAACCTGACAAGCAAAAAAAAAAAGAGGATATGATGAACATTTCCCAAACACGGGAATCCTATTTCGTGGGGGAAGGGGGGGGGGGGGTAGGTTCGAACTTCAATGGCAAAATTTTTTTTCCAAACACCATCACTTTCCCAATTTTTAACCTATATTGCGACGTGTCTGTGGAAAGCGGGGGAGGGGGGCTAAAACTACAAAGCAATGTTCAATATCTATACTAGATATATGTTTGGAAAAAAAGTTAGCCCCCCCGGTTCCGACGCCTATGGTAAAGACAAAAAACATGCACCCGTTCTGACATTCAGATTATGCATGCAGTGGCGTATCCAGGAATCTTGAAAGGGGGGTGGGGGCAGTTTGGGGTCGGAATAGGTGCCCTCAGCAACACAAAAATTGATTTAATAAATTTCATGTATATTATGTCACCAAAAATAGGTTAAGGGGGGGGGGGGGTCTTGGTCCCCCTAAATCAGTGACATGATATCAATGCATATTGAGAAATTAAAATATGAACATAAGAAAAAAGTTGTTGCAAATGAATTTAACAAATGAATTTAACAGCATGTTCAACTGTTTTCTTTAGTTGCTACTTTTCAGATATGAGACGAAAAACAGGGAATCTGAAAATGTTTACGGGGTCATTCATACCCAACCGTCACCTCCAAACACACTTTAATTTCATTGACTGTACAGATGATACATAAATTTTGCCACAGTTAAGATTTATGACTCTTTCTATATACCCAGGATTAGATAGAAAGCAGCTCTATTTTGTACAAAATTTTAACAAGTTTTACACTCGAGGTGTTTACCCGAAAGGGGTACTCTAACAGTAATCTTAAGATATTTTTTTTTAGATGTTTATTTCTCTTACTAATTAATATGATCCATTTAGATATCAAATGTTTGCCTCCCCCTCCCCCTTTTTTCCAGACATAAGGTTTTCATTATAGAATTGTTCATTGAAACCCCCAACACTTTCTGTTAAATTTATGTAGTAAGTTAGTGTAAAAATAAGTACTGAAAGAAGTTTGAGTCGGAATTTACCCCCCCCCCCCTTTCGAATAGAACAATTGTTTTCTTTTTTCGCTTGTCCAGTTCTTTTCAGGTACTAGTAAATTGATTGTTTCTTATACGAACCCCCCCCCCCCCTTTCGTCACTGCTATGTCAGCGGTTTTCGTGAATAAGAGACTTAACATGACTTTAATCAACTTGCATTAATTAACGTGGGATTAAATATGCATAAGTTTACCGTTTCTGATAAAATCTGTGTAATCTAAATTATTTAATCTGAAATTATATTTTCCGTTTTCCGTTCCGTTCCGTTTTCCGTTCCGTTTTCCGTTCCGCGTTTTAGCAACACCCGCTACCGACACATCTTATGTCTTTACATAGACATATAACTCCATCAGTTATTTCTTTTAAAACAACAAAGTATAAAATTACATGGATAAACATATTTCTTAAATGATAAAATAACAACACTCCTCCCCCTTTTAAAAAGATTTATTTTGACTTGACTAAGGAGTGTATCTGGAAACAGGCTTGATAAGCCTTCCTTTCCGAGACTGTTTAAAAGATTGCAAGGGCGAGCTAGGCTGGGCGTGGAGGGATGCTTGTTGAGCATCTTCACTGTTGCTTTCTTCATCTGAATCCGGGTCATTTCTCCCCAGTACCTGCTCCGCCTAGGTCATTTCCGCCCAGGTCATCTCTCTCCTGGGTCATTTCCCTCCCTTACCCAGGTCATTTCTCTCCACAACCTAGGTCATTTCACTCCAACACCAAAATTATAGTGTAATAAGTTTAATTTTATTAAGTTTTTTACCACGTTGAATTTAACGCTAACTTTATTTATTTTATTTTATCTTATGTATTATTTATTAATTCACACATGTATTTTTTATTTATTTATGAGTTCACACATTTATTTTTTATTTTATTCATAATTTAAACATTTATGCATTCACTCATTTATTTGAATAATTCTATTTTTTTTAGAATTCTTTTATAATTTAATTCATTCCTTTATTTATTAATTTTTTGTATTAATTAATCAATTTATACAATCTTGAACTAGCTTTTGAAAAGGACAGAAGCACATTATTATTTTTTTTATTCATTAATTCTAAGACTTATTGTCTTTCTTTCTAATGGAATTAGCTTCAGAACTGTAGCTCTCTGAAAATATGTATTGACAGTGCGGTCTGTCAAAATAAATAAATAAATAAATAAAAAATAAAAAAAAATGATAAAAAAAAAATCGAAGAGCTACAGTTCTGCAGCTATAATGGAATATAGAATAACTTTAAATGCGATAATAGAAATATTTTATTTTAATCTTCCTTCTTTAACAATTAAATTCATTATCAATTAGCCCTCAAGTGAATTTGTTTATTGTCCTGTCATCTGTCGTTTATGGTCTTTATCAGGAATAAATAAATAATTGTTAGAATTTGTAATTGCTGTCTTGCGGTTTTATGGTACCCTACAAGGTCTTTTTTTTTATCATCATGCTGGGTGCATATGTTTATCCGTAAATTGTCGATATCACAGATTGACAACACAATATCTCCTTTAGTCTTTCGACAAAAAAATGTCAACTTGTACAAAGATGTGTTCAGCCAGATTATTACATAAATAAGAATTTGTTCCCACTTTTTATTACATTAAATACAAACCCATTTACATGTACTGTAATACTTCCTAGGATCACAATTTTTAGGCAAGATGACTAATCCTAAATGTATGCATTTTCACAATCAAGTAAGTTTTAACTTTTTAGATTTCATTTTTTCCCCAAATTACATTTGTTTTCTCTGTGCAACAGTGGAAGCCCCCCCCCCCAACACTTACATGTTTATTATAAGAACGTAAAATCAATGTACTGATGCATGGATTTTTAATTTAAAATGTCCCGATTGTTACAAACATTTTTCTGCATTATTTTCTCTTGCGTACATATGAATGTGCATACATGTAAAAGACTTCATAAATGTCTCCTTGATAATAAAACGGAAGTATTGAACAGTCGAAAGATCATTTTAGCTAACATGAGATCGAGTCATATGTCTTTGCCCTTTCAAAAAGCTAGTTCAAGTTTGTGTTATAGTTGGAATATTTTTGTTTGTACTTAAAATTTATGATCTCTGGTATAACAATGGAAACTAAACGCCATGGATAAAATACGTATAAAAATGAGATGATTTTTTTTATCGAGTCCAAGAATATGTAAACTTTTAGAGACAGTATAGATTATTTGACATCTACTGAGGCTATCAAGATTACAAGTCCTGAACAACATTTTATACAGTCCTATTAATGTATTCTCTATTTCATAAAATATTGTGGTAAACACAGCAGATTACATTATATTAACCAGAAGTCTCTGTCGAGACTGTAGCTCTACTGGTTTATACTTAAAACAAAGGAAGAGAAAAGTAGCAGTTGGGACTTGAGACTTTAAATCAGCAATAAATAGAAAAATGATCCTTGCCACTCATCAAAATAAAAACCAATGCACAGAATTATGTATCTTAGTATAGTCTACTTGTGTGCCAAGTTATACTGAAATCAGACCAAAACTGCAGGAGGAGTAGCATTTTGAAAGAATTTCACAGAAATTTCTATTTTTAGTAACCATGGGCAACATTGTTCATTGAAATCAAAAACCGATGCACAGAATTATGTATCTTAGTGTAGTCTACTTGTTTGCCAAGTTATATCACCAGAAGTCTCTGTCGAGACTGTAGCTCTACTGGTTTTTACTTATCAAAAACCATAGCACTATTTTATGTATCTTTGTGTATTCTACTTGTGTGCCAACTTATTTTGAAATCAAACTAAAACTGTAGAAGGAGTAGCATTTTTAAAGGAATTTCATAGAAAATTCTATTTTTAGTAACAATGGTAACACCGTTCACCGAAATCAAAAACCGATGCACTATTCTATGTATCTTAGTGTTGTCTACTTGTGTGCCAAGTTACATTGAAATCAGACCAAAACTGTAGAAGGAGTAGCATTTTAAAGGAATTTCACAGAAAATTCTATTTTTAGTAACCAAGGCAACACCGTTCATCGAAATCAAAAACCGATGCACTATTCTATGTATCTTAGTGTAGTCTACTTGTGTGCGAAGTTATATTGAAATCAGACCAAAACTGTAGAAAGAGTAGAGTTTTTAAGGAATTTCACAGAAAATTCTATTTTTAGTAACCAAGGCAACACCGTTCATCAAAATCAAAAACCGATGCACTATTTTATGTATCTTAGTGTAGTCTACTTGTGTGCCAAGTTATATTGAAATCAGACCAAAACTGTAGAAGGAGTAGCGTTTTAAAGGAATTTCACAGAAAATTCTATTTTTAGTAACCATGGCAACACCGTTCATCGAAATTAAAAACCGATGCACTATTCTATGTATCTTAGTGTAGTCTACTTGTGTGCCAAGTAATATTGAAATCAGACTAAAATTGTAGGAGGAGTAGCGTTTTGAAAAAATGTTTACAGACAGACGGACAGACAGACAGACAGACGGACGGACGCCGGACGCATTACTATCGCATAAGCTCTTCTGGTCTCTGACCAGTAGAGCTAAAAAGGAAGTGGGTTTAAATATTTTTTTCTTACATTAGATTCATACATGTAAGAATCGTTTTAATGGTGTAATATACTAGTACTTTAAACATATTAAAATTTACTAGCCATTTCCGGCGGAGTTGTGGAGGTGTCTATTGCCACACCGAGTAAGTTCCTTTTCGAAATCTTATAATTCATTTTTAAGAGATGTTTTTTCCGTTGTTACATTCCCATTAATTCATGTGGTTTGGCTACTTTGTTAATCTTGTTTATTTTGAAAATATTGCATTTTAGGTGTTTTTCATATTGATAGCATTTTTACGTCATTATTTTCTTCGCGTTCTTATTATTTATAGTTTTATAATATACAATTATTCAAAATAAATATTGGTAAATATTTACATACTTTTACTCGTGTATCTGGTTTCATAATATATATTTTGAAGTATCCTTTGTTTTCTAAAAATTATCTATTTTTTAGCTGGAGAACTGTAGTTTTCCAAAGAGAAAATGTATTGAACCTGTCTGTCAATATATTTCTTTTTGGAGAGCTACAGTTCTGCAGCTATTATTTTATGTCATGTTCTATTTTCTCGCTTTTCCCCCCTAAGATCAAAATTGACATATTATAATTTAAAACTGTTTCATTTTTTAATTCCAACGTATTTGTATCGCCGAACAAAATCAGTCAATAAAAGCAAAAAATTTTTGTATTATTTTTCTAAGATTCGAGTTTGATCAGTAATATAATATTCAGATTATAGACAAAACTTCATCATCGTCTATGGTAAAAATTAATTATTTTAACAAATTAATTTATTTTAATTGAGTTTAAATTTTTCTTTCAAAATTATTTCCCCTGTAAATAAAATTCCGACGCATTCTCTCGTTCGAATTTTATTGGTCATAAGTTGATAAAATTAATTTATTTTACGAGACAACAGTTAATAACACAAGAATGGAAATGTAAATAATTATATAAGACCAGATTAAAAATGGGGTGAAATGACCCAGGTAGGAGAGAGAAATGACCTACCGTGAAATGGTAGGAGAGAGAAATAACCTGGGAGAGAAAATTTTTAGAGAGAAATGACCTGACACCCTTCATCTGAGTTGGTATCTGTCTCATATTCAGTCTCAGATTGATCGTAATCAGAAATGTACTGATTCTCATTCACTCCATCACCTTTGAGTTCTTTCAGGTGGTCAACATGAACCACGTATGTTTTTCCCGTAGATGAATTTTGAATTTCATACGTTATATCGGACAATTTCCGGACAAGGGCATATGGTCCAGTCCATCCAGAGCCTAGTTTTTGTTGAGCCTTTGGAGGATACCAACGCCATACTAAGTCACCTGGTGAAAAAGCTCGAGGTTTTAATTTGTTATCATAATACCTCTTTTGTCTTTTAAAGCTAGATATTAAATTGTCGTGAACAGTGGAATAAGACAATTCCATTGAGTTTCTTACCCATTCTACATAAGAATGATAACATCCATTGTTCAGGTATTCACCTGGGAGTGAACCAGCTATGATATCAATCGGAAGCATTATTTCTCTACCCAGCATGACAAGGTTTGGAGTACATTTGGTGCTTTCATGTATGGTGGCACGGTACGCCATCATCAGATAGGGCAAGTGATCATCCCAGTTTGTTTTATTTTCATCAACAAAAATGGCAAGCATCTGTTGTAAAGTGCGATTGAACCTTTCAATCATCCCATCTGATTGGGGATGGTATGGCGTAGTACGGGATTTGGCTATACCTAAGAGAGAGCAAATCTCAGAAAATAATTCTGACTCGAACTCCCTTCCTTGGTCCGTGTGAATGCGGTATGGTGCTCCAAATCTGCATATAAACTCTGTTACCAATTTGTCGGCCACGGTCTGAGCCGTATGATCTCGCAAAGCAAAAGCCTCCTTCCATTTGGAGAAGTAATCTCCAATTACCATTATGTACTGATTGTCATTATTTGTCATTGGTAAAGGCCCAACTATGTCTATTGCAATGCACTCAAGTGGTCCATTTACTGTTACGTGCTGCATAGGCGATTTTCCTATTCCAGGTCCTGGTTTCTTTGTAGCACATGGTTGGCACGACTGACACCAACGGCCTATGTCATCTGACATACCTGGCCAATAGAATCTACTTTTAATAGACTGTAATGTTTTCTCTTGTCCTAGATGACCTGAGGTGCGATTGTTGTGCAGCTGGTACATGATCTCCCTTCTCAAAGACTTAGGTGCAACCATCTGGAGTATAACTTCTTTGTTATCATTTTCCCACTTCCGGTACAGTATGTTGTTAACAACACATAGTCTATCCCACTGTCGAAGTAGACAGTTTACTGTTGGATTAGGATTATTAACCTTGGGACGTTCTGTACACTCGAGTATAAAACGCTTTACTTGGCTAATAGGTGAGTCATCATCCTGGTGACTTTGAAGAGATTCTAGACTCCATTGTTGCAGCCAGTTTGATTCTGGTCGAGTGTTAGAATCACCTTCAGGATGTACACTTGTCACAACATTGACAGAACGTTCCGTTCCTGTAGAACATTGGCGGCAGTTCTCTCTCTTACAGCGTTTTCTGGGCTTTCTGGATAACCCGTCCGCATTTCCATGGAGATGGCCCTTACGGCGTTCAATAGTAAAGTCATATGTTTCTAGTAATGAGATCCAGCGCGCCAGTAAGCCTTCTGGCTCTTTGAAATTCTTCAGCCAAATCAGGGACGCATGGTCTGTTCTCAACAGAAATGGACGACCATATAAATAGTGCCTAAACTGCTTTACAAATGTAACAACCGCCAACAATTCTCTATAGGTTGTACAATATCCCATTTGGGATCTCGATAAGGTTTTACTGCCATAGGCAATCACAACCTCTTTTCCATCCTGCAGCTGTGATAAAACAGCACCAACTCCGTATGCGCTTGCGTCTGTATCTAATATAAACATATCATCTGTCGATGGGTAAGACATTATTGGCGCGGTTGTCAGCAAGTGTTTTAAGCTATTAAAAACTTTTTCGCAGTCCTCAGACCATTCGAATTTCCTGAGCTGTCTTTTTGTGTTAATCTCGTCAAAGGATAGGCTTCATTAGAAAAGTTTTCTATGAAGCGTCTGTAATAGGAAGCTATTCCTATAAAACTCCTTATTTCCGTCACTGATGTTGGTGTTGGCCAGTCCCGAACAGCGCTGATTTTCTCAGGATTACATCGGATGCCATCGTGAGATACAATATGTCCGAGGAAGGACACTTGCTCCTGGAATAAAACACATTTCTTTGGCTTAAGTTTTAAATTTGCGGATTTTAATCTGTCAAAAATTGAAGTTAGATTTTCCAAGGTTTCTTCAATTGTTGAGCCAAAAGTAATGATATCGTCCAGATATACTAGACATTGTTCCCACTGCAATCCAGATAGTATGGCTTCCATTAGGCGTTCAAAGGTAGCTGGGCTATTGGAAAGGCCAAATGGTAATACTTTAAATTGAAATAGCCCTCTGTGGGTTGCAAATGCTGTCTTTTGTTTGTCGGACTCATCCATGACAACCTGCCAATCGCCGCTTGCTACAAAAGTACTTTGCTCCTGACAGTGTGTCCAGGGACTCATCAATCCGTGGTAACGGATATGCGTCCTTCTTAGTTACCGAGTTCAACTTGCGGTAATCCACACAGAATCTAGTTGTCCCATCTCGCTTTTTAACGAGAACTATCGGTGCTGCCCAAGGGGAATTACTAGGTTCAATGACATCCTCCTTCAGCATTTTGTCAATTTCCTGTTCTGCTACCTTTTTCTGATGTATAGGAAGGCGTCTGGGAGGCAACTTGATAGGTCGCGCATCACCTGTATTGATGGTGTGTTTTACTAAGTCGGTGCGCCCTAGAGAACCTCCAGGTTCAATAAAAACATCTGAATAATGAACCAATACGCTTTTTAACATCTGCGATTGATGTTCTGTGAAATTAGATGAAACTTGGTCTAGTAATTGTCTTAAGTGTTCCGGTAATGCTTGAGCATCTGTTAACTTAAGGTCGGATTCTTCATTTTGAATGCTTTTGCAATCTAATACAGAGTCGATGGTTTGTAGCGAGGCCACCCTTGCATTCTTTTTAAGAATGATTGTTTCCTTTGTTGGATTAAACACTGAAAATGTTACGTTCGATCCGTTTGTTTTTACTATTGATTTTGCCATCAATATGCGATTCCGTATTTTGTCATCCAGTTCTGGTTCTATTAAAGCTTTAGTATCAGAGGGAAATTCATCATTTATCTTCCCTTGAACGAACATTTCACTACTTCCGGGTACACTGACAGTTTCTGCCAAATGAATACGCGCGCACCTGCTGTGCAGACGGTCTTCCCTAAGTAAGGGAACTTCACCAAAGTGAGGTGAATATAAGATCCCATTTCTTGTATCTATCAAAACATCGTACTTCACCAAGAAGTCTAGTCCTATGATTCCAGATAGGCCTCCGAGTTTTGCTACAACGACAGAGGTATTAAATTCGCAACCTCCAAATGACAATGTGACATTCGTTTTCCCTTGCACTGAAAGCAAGTCTCCGTCCGCAGTCGTTAAATTCGTATCCAACTCCTCTAAACTCAGATGTGCCGGAAGTGACTCAAATACATTCTCTGATACTAAACTTAGAGATGAACCAGTGTCAACCAAGAAACAAAACTTTTTCGAATAAAGTTCAACTTCAACAAACCAACAACTCTTTGCAATAGAGCTCAATCGAACAGGAACATTTTTAGTTGGCCTAATTTCTGTTTCATTTATTGACTCTTGTGGGGCTGGGCTCGTGGCCATGAGCACAGCCCGTTCTCGTTTAAATGACTAACGTCATTTTTGCTTCCATTTCCAGATTTACTAGTACCTTGAGTTTCAAGATTTTGATTGTGTGGACAATTCCTGCTAATATGACCACTCTGTTTACATGTAAAACATTTTATATTCCTTGATCCCATGTATCGCTTGGGCTGACTGTCTGGTTTCTGATCTACATACATACTAGAAAGTGTCTTTTGAACTATTCGCTCAATTGTGTTTTCCAGACCTTCATTGCTTGCATGATTACTAGAATCATTTCTATCCGGAGAAACCAATGCATTGCACTGCCGCTGCGGCAGTTTTTCAGTGTCTTTCGGTTTTCTCAATGTATCTTGAGATCCTTCAAAGGATTCAAATTCCAGGGCTAAAGAAATCGCGCGACCTAATGATTTCGGGTGCGAAAATTGCACGTATCTCTTCAATTCTTGTGATCCGAGCCCAGAAACAAATTGTTCTACTGTTAAGCTTTCGCGCATATCCAGGGGAAAGGACGAAAAAGCACGACTAGCTATTCGTCTTAGTGTATAGCCGTAATCCGCTACCGATTCACCAAACTTTCTGCGCCGGTTTCTAAAATCGCACCTGTATGCGGCTTCACGCTCGGCTGGGCAGATTCTTTGTGTAAGCGCGCTTTTAAGCTCAAAGTAATTATTCAGCTCGCGATTAGTGAGTTCACTTAGAACTCTTTGAGCTCGTCCTCGAAGGCACATGGCTAGCTGAGTAGCCTTTTCACAGTCCGTCCATTCATTCCAACGCGACACTTGTTCAAAATGGCACAAATAATCAGGCCATTCTACGCTTTCGCCATTATAAACATCGGGTTCTTTGTGCTTTCGAAACCTTTTTCCAGATTTAGGAAAGTCTGAAAAATCAGACATATTATGAAAATCTAATTTCATTTCACAATTCCTGTCAGAACCAAATTCAGGTCTCATACTTTTATTTTCCGGTGAAAACGCAGCAAATTTTCGCTGTTCAATATCCCGCGAATCGGGAAATTTTACATCTGTACTGTTTTCCATATTTTCATCACGTCGCGACTTTTGTCTTGTACTGTAGGTCACGTGATCGGAGAAATCTACATTCTGTTTGTTTACCGGAGAAAAACGTGTATCTTGTACCACAGGAGTTCGCGTACCTATCAATTTTACCGAAATTTTTAGCAAATAAAAAAGATACGTAATACCTATAATAATAACACAAGGAGTGCAACGATTGTCCGCGACGCCATGACGTGACGTCACGGGCGGTCCATTTACCCAAAAGGAACAAAAATAAACAATCATACACAATTAACTAGAGATAACGATATTACGTTTAGATACGAGTACAAGTACTTGTACCTCCCCGTTTTAAATTTTCTTGAATGTCTACTAACTTGTCTCTGGTTTATTTTCGCATATGACCTCAATCATCTAGATTAGCATTTCAGGCAGTTTTGTTCCTTTTTTGGGTAAATGGACGCGCCCGTGACGTCACGTCATGGCGTCGCGGACAACGGATATTTGAGCGAAGTTGTGGAGAAATGTCACCGCTGCTGCTGTAAAACATGAGTTTGAAATCTTATGCATTGAGAGCCATAAAGAATGGTCCCTTCCAAAAAGATTTGTTTGTGTTTTATAATTTTCGATTGAAGATTAATTGTGCGACAGCCTTGATATTAAGCGAGGGGTACCCAGGTGACCTAAAATGCGTTGCACTCCTTGTGTTATTATTAAACGTATTACGTATCTTTTTTATTTACTGAAAATTTCGGTAAAATTGATAGGTACGCGAACTCCTGTGCTTGTTCGTTATCTGCGATGCATTTTGACAATCTGTGAGGATAACTTAGATTATCGGTTCTTTCTTGATCAGACAAGTCTGATTTATATCCTTGTTCAACCGATCGATTCGGAGAAAACCTCGTGTGGAGCGTATCGTATGCTGAATCACTAGCATGTAAGTAACGAGAGGCGGATCTAGACAAATCTTTTTCTGTACTAGTGGAAACGTGTGCGGTTTCCTCTGAATCCTGAATACATCCCCATTTAGAGGATTTTTCGTCCAATTTACTTGGCCTACGCATAAAACTAGGTATGAAAAATTTCAAGAGAAACAGAATCCCACCCCAGAGGGACATTGTTTACAAAGGGGGGAAAACAGTAAATATACACTATAAAACACCGATAAATAACTCAATTATCCTCGGAACGAGCCCCCAAATATTTATGTAACGGGACCGTCTAGGGTCAGTCCCGTATTTTATAAAAGTGATATCCGAGTTCAAAGGATAACGAGATTTACAGTGTTTTAAAAGATATTGTATTCTGTAATATTAACAGATTCAACACAAAATATGAAATATAAACAATTACATATGAAACATTATCATAATATAAAATCCTGGAGAGTGTGATAATTGGTATTTACCGTTAATTTCAGTTAATTTGGCCCCGATCCCCAAAAGTACGTCTAATCAGTTCTAGTAAAAGTTAACGAATCCTCCAAAATACCCCCACCGGCCGGGCTCTATAGTCCCGACACGCGCATACGCAACCCGGACTGGCAAAGGGAAATAACTCTAAAATAAATATAAGACAAAACCATCACACAACGAATCATGTTTTGAAACAAGCTAATTCAGAGAATTCGTGTCCCCCGCTTAGGGAAAAAGTCGGCTCCCCCTGACTGAATTTGTAGAATTATTAAATGTATACATGTATACTGAAGCAAATAAAATACATGTATGTCAATATGTATATAAAGATTTGATTGCTTATTCTTTATTATATGTACAGAAGATTTTTTTTATATGGAATGTTTATCACACTGTAATGATGATTTTATAACCTCATAAATTTTTCATTTCACATGCTGAATACTATCATTTAGTAAAAAAAAAAGTGTTTAAAAAAAAAGAAGAAAGAATCGACCGAGATTCGATCCCGGGACCTCTCACATTTGAAGCGAGAGACATTACCACTACACCACGGAATCGCTTTAGACAGTGTGAAGTATATGCAGAACTGAAGTCACATACATGTATATATTCATGTTTTCATGTTCGGTATTCGCAAAATTTTACACAATCCATGGTGTTTGATTTATTTAGCCTTTATTAAACAGTTCTAATAGATGTAATAAGAACATAAAGTCCGCCGAGAACCTGTTTTATACGCAATAACTCTCCTCATGCCCCTGCGCTAAAAATATCGACATGTAACACTATAAATACTAATAAAACAAACGGGGCGGGGCACTTTGAGAGGGGCGAGAGACGTCCTAGGGAGTTTTGGTATAAAATTACATTGCATAAGCTCAAAATCTTCTTGAAATATCGCCCGGAAATGATAGTATTACACACAGACAGAATTAATAAATTTACGACCTTGAACTTTGACCTTTTGACCTCAAAATCAATAGGGGTCTTCATTAGGCCACAGGGAGTTGTTATATAAAATTTCATTGCAATAGCTCAAATGGTTCTAGAGATATCGTGTGGAAACGAAAGTGTTTTAACAGACAGAATTTGCTTATTTATGACCTTGACCTTTGACCTTTTGACCTCAAAATCAATAGGGGTCTTCTTTAGTCCATAGGGAGTTGCTATGCTAAATTTCATTGCAAAAGCTCAAGCTGTTCTCGAGATATCGTGTGGAAACGAAAGCGTTACAGACAGACAGAAAGACGGACGGACGGACGGACAGACGGACGGACGGACGGACGGACAAACCCAAATTAATATCCCCCACTTTTCAAGCGGGGGACAAAAAAAAGAAATTTATTTGCTTTGACAGTAAGATAATACAAAATTTTCATGTAATGTGCCATTTTTAATTTAATATATATAGTGAACAAAACAAACAGTTTAAATCTCAGATTTACATATTGTAACGATTCGTTGAAGAAGTTGTAGCCCCGGTTCGATCCAAAGTGAAAGTAGAATATTTTTTAAGTTTTTGACCTTTTTAAATCTTTGTTATCTAATGTGCTTCCAAATGAAAAGTTTCAAAACACCAGGACTATTCTTTTTAATGACCAGACCAAGTAAATCTTTCTCTGTATGATTATATTCGCCGTCAAGCAACATCTCCATGAACATCGAAATAAAGAAAGATAACTCTAATTTTGTTACGACAAAATTATATAAACTTTTTGATTGAAAAATATCTAAATATTTGTTCATTTCTTTGGTTTTAGATATATGATATAAATAACATCACACCACTGTTTTGATCTCTTCCCTGGTATCAGCCCTCGGATGGTCTCGGCCCGCGCCCACCGGGCTTGGGCCGATACCAACCGCTCGGGCTGATACCAGGGCCGAGATCAAAACAGCAGTGTGATATTATTTATATACTTCATCTACAAACAAATGACCGTGTTGTAATGTTGCTTACTTTGACTATATATTAATTTAGGGGAATGTTCCCTAGCCCTTTTCTTTATTAGAATATGTTCAAAAGGTGTTTATTGTTTGGTAAGACAATAACCTGTGATTTACCAACGCAACCTTGTACAGTTTATCCATTTAATATAAAATTTGGAAACAGTAGAAATGTGATTAAATTATTGAAGCTTATATACTCTTCAAAAAAAGAAACACATAGTAGGAACAATGCCCTGAAAAATGTGTGATAGTTTTTTCATACCTTTTATTTTTGTATGGATACGATGTATTCGAGTGAAATGCATGATTTTCCAATGCAATTGTTAATTTTACAGCTATTCTAAAAGTCTCACAGACAAAAAGACCCGATTTTGCAAAATTTTCCCCAAAATTTTTATCTCAATTTTCATTTGTTGAATTCCGATGCAATTCCTTCAGGTACAAAGGGGCTATCAAAAGCGGGGGTTCTCGATATTTTGAATCTGGTTTTATCTGAAAAATGACGCTTCCAAAAAATTCTGCATCTGAATGTTGCATGGCACAAAAAGGAAAATAGGCGACTGGAAGCAGGGGTACCACAATCTACAATTGCAAGAGGTTTTAATGTTACACACAGACCATATCTAACCTATAAAATATAAACCATCAACATCGAACACCCAATGTTCGCAAAAAATATGGTAGACTACGTGTGACATCAGCAGCACAGCATCACTTCCGAGGATTACGTAAATTGCATGAATGTAATGCAAGGACGTCATCTAAAGCACTAGCTATCCCTGAACTGCACAGATCATCTAACAAGACCGTTTTCAGTTGACTACGAATTATTGCAAGAGGATTATTCCTACCCCACAACACCCCAAATATCGACTTCAGAGATCTCAGATCAATAGAGTATGACCACAGCATCACTGCTGAACATTTTGGTTAACTTACTAGTCCAGAATGTTTATCTGAAAGCCTCTAATAAGTTTAAGAGTGCTAATGCTTTGTTATGAATGTTAGACAGATAACTGCCTCTAGGACGTTAAAAAAGTTGGTGGTGGTAGTGTAATGATATGGAAAACGGTATTATAAGAAAGTAAAATTGATTTGGTTCGAATTCAATGGACTTTGATGGAAAAAAGGTACTCTAACCATGTTCTACCTACACATACCCATTCAAGTTTGCAACATCCTAGAGCCGTATTGCAATCTCACAATACACAGCTCGTTTGACACACCTATTCGTGCAAAGAAACAACAACCTGTTTCAGCCACAGTCATCTAAATCGCTAGATTTAATCCAAATTAAGCAGCATTGGACAAAATGGATTGACATGATTTTGCAAAAGACAATCGCATCCCCAGACTCTGCAACAGCTGACCAAAGTTCTACATTTGAAGTAAGAGAGTATTCCTATGCAGTTTTTATTACACACATTTGCTTCCATTTGATGCCGTTTGTGGTTATCATTTGTGTCTGCGGGGGGGGGGGGGGCAAACCAGATATTGATCTTTAATGGTCTTAAACTGACTTTAATTTTAAAATTCTTGAGTAATTTTGACATTTAGATAGTATTCCTGTTGCTTACCACATTTCTGTTTTATCAATGCATCATTTTACTAAATAATCTTTATGTTCAATATGTCACTAAAATTCAACTATGCGTTTCTTTTTTTTGAAGAGTATACTTTCCCATCATATTCTAGTATATGATTGATTGATTGTATATTGTTTAACGTCCCTCTCGAGAATTTTTCACTCATATGGAGACGCCACCACTTGCCGGTGGAGGGCTACAAATTTTGTCATATGCTCGGCACTCGGGGCCTTTGAGCAGTGAGGGATCTTTTTCGTGCCAGCACCTACTGCGACACGGGGCCTCGGTTTTTACGGTCTCATCCGAAGGACCGGTCTCCATGTCCCACAGTGGGATTCGAACCCGCGACGTAAGGATTGACTCCTTTCTTCGCGACTCTAGAGCAGACGCTCTAACCACTGCGCCACGCGGGCGACTTCTAGTATATGAAAAGTGTATATAAAACAAAAATGTATTTTTTTTTTAAAGATAAGCAAAGGAAAAGGCACGTTTCTGTTTGTAATATTTATCAAAATTGGGTATATATATTAAATAAAATTTAACTGTTGTTTAGTAAGCTTAACGCTTTAGAGCAAATACTAATCTTTTGAATATCTGGCAATACCAATTTAAGGAATTTTCAACACATTCCTGACAGGTACCCGAAATATAATATTTAATAAAAAAGAACTTTGTTTTTAAAGTTTTGTTTTTTTTTATCTGACTTATAAATGATCCGATTTCATGGATTTCTTAAAATTGTCCCTACTTTAATAAAAAAAAAAACCTTTCAAAGGGGTTCCGTTATTTAAAAAAAAGAAGAAAAAAGACTTACAAAAGATTAAGTTCTTATTAGAATAGAGATAAGAACATTTAAGAAAAGTAGAAAATGTACTTAATGATCAGACATTTTCAGAAAATTAATGGGATTATCTTAAGAGATAAGAATCTTCTTCCAGGAATACGATATTCAGATCTTTTCTTCTCCCGATAAAAGCCCGTCAAACTTGATAAATTTTCTTTCTTTATTTAACAAAAATTGAGGACGAAGGAAATTAAATGATAAACTCGTAGCTACCGGGGTACATGTACTTTTGACTGCAAACATCAAAATAAGGAAATGAAAGATAGGAAACAAAAAGACGTTTTAGGAACTTCAAGTGAAGAAGTTATGAAGATACCAAAGGGCTTCAGGTAAATTTCCAGTCATTTGCGCATGTCTTGAAATTAGGAAAGTAAAAAATCAGTTGATTTAACGTTAACAAAGTGTCTCTACCATGGACTCTAAACTACCATCACAGGACAATACAAGAGGCCCAGGGGCCACAGCGCTCACCTGAGCACATCGGGCTTGAATTTACTAACCCCCCCCCCCTTCCAGGCGTTCATCATTTGAACAAACTAGAATCTACACTACCTATGATTCCATATAACTATCACTAATCATAGCTTTGAAGTACTTGAAAAGAAGATTTTAAAAGGTTTCCCTATATATCCCTATGTAAAACTTGGGTCGGCCATTTTGGCCCCACCCTATCCCCAGGGCCGGTGGTCATGATTTGAACAAACTTGAATCTACACTACCTGAGGATGATTCCACATGAGTTTCATCTTTCCTGGCCCAGTGGTAATTGAGAAGGATTTTTAAAGATATTTCCTATATATTCCTAAGTAAAACTTGGGTCGGCCATTTTGGCCTCACCCTTGCCCCGGGGGTCATGATTTGAACAAACTTGAATCTACACTACCTGAGGATGATTCCACATGAGTTTCATCTTTCCTGGCCCACTGGTTCTGGAGAAGAAGATTTTTCAAGATTTTTCCTATATATTCCTATGTAAAAGTTGGGTCAGCCATTTTGGCCCCACCCTTGCCCCGGGGGTCATGATTTAAACAAACTTGAATCTACACTACCTGAGGATGATTCCACATGAGTTTCATCTTTCCTGGCACACTGGTTCTGGAGAAGAAGATTTTTCAAGATTTTTCCTATATATTCCTATGTAAAACTTGGGTCAGCCATTTTGGCCCCACCCTTGCCCCGGGGGTCATGATTTGAACAAACTTGAATCTACACTACCTGAGGATGCTTCCACATGAGTTTCATGTTTCCTGGCCCACTGGTTCTTGAGAAGAAGATTTTTAAAGATTTTTCCTATATATTCCTATGTAAAACTTGGGTCGGCCATTTCGGCCCCACCCTTGCCCCGGGGGTCATGATTTGAACAAACTTTAATTTACACTACCTGAGGATGCTTCCACATGAGTTTCATCTTTCCTGGCCCACTGGTTCTTGAGAAGAAGATTTTCAAAGATTTTTCCTATACATGTATATTCCTATGTAAAACTTGGGTCGGCCATTTTGGCCTCACCCTTGCCCCGGGGGTCATGGTTTGAACAAACTTGAATCTACACTACCTGAGGATGATTCCACATGAGTTTCATCTTTCCTGGCCCAGCGGTTCTGGAGAAGAAGATTTTTTAAAAATGCCATTAATTTTTAACAAATTCATGATTATCTCCCCTTGGAAAAGGGCGTGGCCCTTCATTTGAACAAACTTGAATCCCCTTTACCCAAGGATACTTTGTAGCAAGTTTGGTTGAAAATGGCCCAGTGGTTCTTGAGAAGAAGATGAAAATGTGAAAAGTTTACGACGACGACGACAACGACAACAACGACTACAACGACAACGACAGACAACGGACAAATTTTGATCAGAAAAGCTCACTTGAGCCTTCGGCTCAGGTGAGCTAAAAAGGTATGTTATTAAAGATAATTGAATAATCGATCTTTAAATAAATTATTTTGTAATTTTGGCCTTTATTCATCAAATATCAATATTTGTCCAGAGAATTGCGAATGGCGAATCCATTATACGGAGGAAAGTATAGTATTGATGGTAATAAATCTCCAACATGGAAAACTAAAGAAGATTCCGAAGACAACTGGAACAGCAATAATTCCGGGAAAGTAACGAGTGAACATTTTCAGAGAGAATTTTCTAACTCCTCTCTTAGGGTAAAGTGTGATTTTTAATATCTTTATATTATTTCAAGAAAACAAACAATATTTTCATTTTTCATACTGGTAAAACAGTATATAAGACATTTTTTCCCGGAGCAACATCAAACCATAATTAGCTAAACTTACTAATTTTTATGTTTTATTTTGTTAATATACTTACATAATTAAAAAGAAAACCTCGTGATCAACAAATTGTTGTCACTAAATCTAACAATCAGGTACTCTCGTAAAGTAAAAAATAAGGGAGACATTTTGATACCTGTTCATTCAAAGGATTTATCCATTTAACACACTTTGGATATAAAATAGTATCCATATTTTTTCATATGTAAATATGAAAAATATTGTTATATCTTAAATAAATTATGTTAAACAAAGGGACGATAACAAGTAATGATAAAATCATCGAACATGGGGAATCGTGAACAGGACCAAAAAACACTAATCCCTAGAAATACCTGAAGTGGGATCAAATTTCTAGGAAGAATAAGCATTTTATTTGCATTGACCAGGTACATACGGATTTCTCCAGTGTCAAAATTTAGTATAAGTAAATGCAAAGATTTTTAAACAGGCTCGACAAAATATGACCTATTGCAATCTTGTATTTACAAATTTATCATAACTACTGTGTTTTTGCAAAAAGCAAGTTGAAACCGACTTTAAAAGATTTTTTGAAATACTTGATCATGAATATTGCGCATGCCTTATCTATCGTTGGCTTGTCTGTTTAAAAATCGACTACACAGAACGTGTTTTGCATATTGAAACAGTTAGGAAACATAAACTTACCTAAATTGAAGCTATTGGTGGAATATATTGCTTTAGATACCAGAAATAAGAGTCAAAATTTCAAAGCTTAGTTCATTAATATGATTTCTCCTAATTGCCTGGTTTTTCAACTTTTTTTCGAATTTCATTTATGCGCAATTCTTATATTAAAAAACTGATTTTGCTAGTTAAGAAAATCTTTTTTTTTAATTTTTGACTAAATTGATGACTAACAAAAAATGACTTTATCTTATTGGCAAAGTGAATTTTATAAACTTATCTTCATATAAATAAAACAACGTAAATTTATTTTCTTAAACCATTATTCTCATTCATATATTAAAATAATAACAACGTACATTTATTTTCTTTAAGCACTATTCTCATTGATATATTAAAAAATAATACATGTATGAAAGTATTGGTAAAAGCTTGCTGTAATAGAAAAATTAACCAAAAAAGATTGGATATCAGATACAATGCATGTTTATTTCTTATCATGAAATGACATGTAAACGTATGTTTTCTGAGGTTTAAACTGATATGCATGAGTACGAGTGAGATGTTTTGATGAAATATTGTACAGAATGTTTGAATACAATTGTAAGCTCCTATATTGGATCTTTAAACTGTCTCTTTGCTGACCGAGGAAACCAAAACATATCGAAGGAATGGATAAAGATTAAATTCCAATACACTGTAGCCCTTTTCCTGAAATATTTAACGGGAAGATGAAGCTACGTTAATTAGGTTTTTATTAAGGAATGTTTATCTGTCTGACTAGATCTCTAAAGATAAACTTCTGTCTGTTCCCTGTAATTTTTGGTATTCATGTTTTCATATTGAAAAATAAACAAGTTACTATAATAGATTAAGAAAGTTACAATTTTCTGCACAGTATTCTTAAAGAGGCATACATGTACGTGACACAGAAAGGTGATTTGAGCTTTTTGGGTATAGAGGAAGATACTATAATGCAATAAAATAGGGATCCATTCTTGATTTTTTCCCTAAATATTTGAATTGAAATAATTTTACAGCAACGTGAATTTGAGATTATGTTTCTGATTATAAAAATACATTGTTTTGCTGCTCAATTGCCTGACATGAAAATAAACATCATTAACCACCTTTTGTGTCCGCTGATATAGATCTAAATGGTCATTGAGTTGTAATTTCTGGTTACTAAAAATCCTGAATGTTTTTTTGCGATATTTCAAAACAGATGCTAAAAAGTAAACAATTCTTTCTCTGTAAGTCAATGGCCTATTCAGAATCACATTAAAGAGGCTGGATGGTCGTGGCCATTTTTAGACTATTTCTATCTCCTTGAGAAAAAGAGCTCCATATAAAGATATACAAAAATGATCAAATTTTAAAACTTATATGTTTGAATTTTTCTTTGTCAAATAATAGTTGACAGCTGACGATATCATCTCTAAAAATTTAATTAGTTATATCTGGTGGCTAATTTTTTGTTAATTTGTTGACCCCCCAGCCTCCTTAAAACAATGTATTTGAGTCTTATATGCATAGAAGGAAACACACATGACAAAACTGTGTTTTTCAAGTGTACTTTAAGACTGGATAAAGCATCGAAAAAACACATGACCAAATTTTTTTTTACATGAAATAATTTAATGAAGATTTTTGATATGCCTTAACTCACACAATATTCGGTTGCCAGCAATGCCAATTACACATAATCTAAAATGAGTCCAGGACTAGCTTATGGTTGACTTCTTAGATTGGTAATGGAACTTTGCGAGAAGTTCTGACTTTTACAGTTGACGGTTTACTTTGACATTTAAACCTGTATCATGTACGGAAGGTACAGAATTGACAATATATAAACCTTTCTAGTGGTCATAGATACGGTGTTAGGGACACTTATATATGAAGGCCGGGAGATAATGGAAGGGTGGTTGCCCTTTTCTTCAAGGACAACTCATTATTTTCGATTTAGTAAATGTTGAGCTAAATGTTTATATCGTCAAAGAGTTCTGTATATTGTCTTAGTGGAAATTAAGCTGTGAACTGTAAAAGTCGGTGCTCCTTGCAAATGTCCAATGGAAATCTCCTATGATCAAATGATTTCAGAAGGTCAATGGTATAAGACGGATCTTGATGCCATTATATCAGAATGTCTTTCACGCAGTGCGTAATTCTTTACAGCAATATGCTAGTGATGTTTTAAAATGCTTTTTATTACTGAATATTCGTTTGCACTTATATTGCTGGAGATATATACTGATATTTAAGCCAATTTTTGCAGCATCACCTACATATAGTGCATTACTCCTAACTGATTCGAAACGAATGAGTACGCTCTTTGAAAGATCTATTTTTTAACTGAGACAGACCACTGATAAATAAATTGTTTGCTCATATCTTAATCATAAATTTCTTCCTTTTCAAATTCTACAGTCGTTAAATTGACCTTGTTTTTGATCATAACTTATCATTGAGCCGTTTTCGTCTTATATGTTTTATATCAATTGCTAACTAATTTCTTTTATATCAAATTTGAGTACTCTGTTTATATGATCATAACGTAGAGAGCAAATTATCAGGGATAGAAGGCGTGACCGTTCGTCAGGGGATACTTTCCCCTCCTAGGCTCCTGCTCCCACCTCCTGTCTTCTCAAAGGTCTGTGTTCTGCTCAATTCACGATTTGTTTTGCTTACTTATTTATAAAATTGATCACTGTTTTCTTCATATTTTACATTAGGACCTATTTTTATGCTATTGCTTTATCCTTTTGATTGGAATTAGTGTTTCATACTTATATTTTCTAATTGTAGGCAACCTTGCATCACAACAATACAAGCGGAATTATTGGTCGTCAGCAAGACTTTAATTTGTCTTCAGAATATGAAAGTCCAAAACCTACCAAGAAGCATGTCATGTACTACCAAGAAGCATGTCAAGTGTAAAGGACGGATCATCCTTGCTATTATCATTAGCTGTGTAGTAGCTGTCGGGGCAGTAGTGACTGTCATCTGTATATTACTGAATCAGACAAACAATACCAAGAAACAATATGAAATTGGTTTGCCTAAATCTACAATCCCTTATACAAACACTACTATGTTGAAACCATCCAAGGAGCAAACAACTACAATATCTTATAGAACAACGATGTTGAAAACTCATAACACGACTACAATTGCAACACTTACAATAACCCCCAATGCGTCTACAAATGTGAAACTTAATAAAGATACAACAATTTCTAAAACATCTTAATGCGTCTACCGCTGCAACGCTTTTTACAACCACATCGATTTTGAAAACTTCAGGTGTGACGAAAGCTTTAACATCTAGTACAACCTTGAGGATATCAGAAGCTTCTAATGCTACTTCAACTGCTGGAAAAAACACAGAAAAAAACCAAAAACTCTCGATGTGATTTCAACTACAACACCTTACACAACCACGACGACACAGAAATCTCCCAATAGGATGCATGACTTAATAAAACCATACTGATATCGAAGACTCCGACTTCTACTTCAACACTTCATACAACCACAGCGATATTGAATACTACCAAATTACATAATACGACCACAGAGGAATTAAAAACTCACAACTTGTCTACGGTACGTGATAAAACCACGACATTGGAGACAACAAGTTATACTTCAACACTTTGTACAACCACGGAGAATACTCCCAATGTATCTACAATACTTAATACAACCGCAGCAATACTGAAAACTCACCATGCGTCTACAGTACGTGATGATAACACAACGACGTTGAAAACTCCGAGGTTGCCTATGACTTCAATAACTGATATAACTAAGACTCTTACAACAACCTCAATTCCAGAAGATACTACAATTCCTACTCGCTTTAAAACTCCGACAAGTCTCAAGATTTCTACAATTACAATTCCTACTACTGATTCTACTCTAACTTCAAGTATTTCAACTTCTACTGCAATCTCAAATCCAAAGACTACTTTAGGTGAATCAGCCTCCCTACCAGAGGAGATAAGCACGAATTTCGTGCAAATTACAACAAAAATTTCATTTTCTTCGAAAAATTCGACTAAAAAAGCATTTACAACACCTACAATCATAAATCCGTTTTCTCATACCAAAGCTTCCAATACAGGTAATATTTATGCGTCCACGATGACTACCTCAAAACCACCTTCAACAATTTTTTAACTATAACAACGGCAAAATCAGCCACTTTAACAGCCATTACCGCTACAAAATATTCATCAGCTTTATCTGCTTCTACTAATAAGTATATAACAGTAGGATCATCGTCGCCAATCATGTCTTCAACAGTTTCTACTAATACTTCACCAAATAAACCTACATTTTAAACTTTAACTCGCGCTCTTTCTACGTCGCAAAGTCAAAGTACAAAACTATCTGCAAGTAGCACTTCAACCTCCATTCCAACTACTATCCTTACACCACCCCCACCTCTACCAACAGGATTTCCACGTTTGAAAACAACGACTGATGCGTCAAATAAAAATGCCATTACGTATCCTATTGCAGATATAACTCTTGCCCAAAACACCCCAAAGTAATGCAGTTTAATGTGTGTAAACCTAATTTGGAAAATAAAACATCATTAATCTTTAGATTATGCCATTGTGCTAATAATAATTGTATGTAGATATTGCCTTTTTGCATGATGTAACAAATTCTTAAATATTTTAACACTGAGATATCGCAAATGAAGACCAAAAATTGAACATTTGTATAAAAAAAAAAAAAAAAAAAAAAAAAAAAAAATACATTTACAGTGTATTATCATGCTCTTATGTTTCTTCTATCCTTAATCATCGAGGGGGGAAATGAGGGGAAAATGGAATAGCATTACTTTGTTCTGATCTGTTCATTTTTATTTTAAATTTATTTATTTCTTTTAAATGGATTTTATTCAAATGAAAAAAATCTTATTTGTAATAAGTTTTTGGAGAGAATCGCATACTAAGCAAATTATACTTATTCCTTACCGCAAAGTAAAATAGAATCTTTAAAGTTTGAAAATGTAAATCAGCCCAAATCATCCAAATGAAACAGAGTACACTCGTCAGTTTAGCCCTTAATACCAAAAAATCTCCTGAATACCGACAAGCGTGTAAAAAAGTGAAAAAACCTATTTAGACAGACTGAATTACAGACAGAGGCAAATAATAAGACGGGACGACAGCATGGCTATTTTACATACCCCGTCATTGAAGATTCGGGGGCATATAGCTTCTACCCTGTCTGTCTGTTTGTCCGCAAAAACTTTAATCTTGTCCATAACCTTAGAGTGGGTTGGGATATTGCTTTCATATTTCACAGGGATATTCCTTGTGACAAGACCTTTCTGTGGGTACCAACAAATTTGACCTCCTGGCCTTGGAGTTTGACCCACTTTAACAAAAAACAATTCTTTACCTTGGTCATAACTTTTGAACAGTTGCTGCTAGGACCTTCATACTTAAGATGTGTATTCTTCGTGACAAGTCCTTTCAATGGGTTTAAATATTTTTGACATTTTTTAAAATGTCTATGGTTAGAGTTTGCCTCACTTTTCGAAAACTTTAACCTTGGCCAAACCTTCAAATCAAATACAATTTATTATTGAGTCAAATGCTTACTTGCGTTTTTCATACTTATTGTTAGTCCATTATTTATACACTGAATTGGCGACAGATTTTTCCGTTATTTTCCGCACATGACAAAGATCACACGGCGGGTGTGACCGGTCGACAAGGGATGTTCACTCCTCCATGGCACCTGATCCTGATGTTTTAGATGTCCGTGATTGCTCTGCTCCATTTTCTAATTTTGATGGACCTTTGATCTTGAATACTGTTCGTTATCTCCATATGTTTCATCTCATAAAACTGGCTCCCATATTTCACATGTGTATTATTTGTGACAAGACATTCATTTGAATACA
Organism: Saccostrea cuccullata; assembly: GCF_032062105.1. Taxonomy (NCBI): domain Eukaryota; kingdom Metazoa; phylum Mollusca; class Bivalvia; order Ostreida; family Ostreidae; genus Saccostrea; species Saccostrea cuccullata. The sequence continues at coordinate 33,261 of NW_026938254.1, forward strand.
AATAATTTAGATCTTTTGACCTTGACCTTGGAGTAAAACTTGCATTTAAAAAACCTTATCCTTTGCCATAAGCAGCCATGCAGGGGCATCGGTGTTTCACAAACACATCTTGTTTTGTTGGGGACCTAACACAGGAACACATAAAGTCAAGAGAGTGCATGATTCATGAATTTGGGTAGTGAAAAGTAATCAAATTCTCTTTCAAACTTTTAACCCATGAACCTTTAGAACTAATCATAAACATATTTTCCAAAATTTACTAGCGCTTGCTACTTGATCGGAAGGTCCTTTGTTCGAATCTCGGCCGCGACTGACCTAGGTCAATAAAAATATGTACTTGTAGCAAATTTAAATGTTTCTTTGCATTGTGACCGTTCACGATAGCTCATTCGGTATAACAAACAATTAATCAACAATCAAAAGGATGAGACCTTAAAACTAATATAACGCCCCGTGTCACGACAATCTTTGTAGATCTATATTTTGCAAAATAAAGATCCTTCACTGCTCAATAAAGGTAACAGTTATGTGTTGATGTATATATGAGTGAAAAATTCTTCAAAGGGGACTTAAAACAACATACAAATTACTAATCATGCAATCAATCAAAATGTACAGAATCAATGCCTAATTTTATATTATTTTTATTACGTATTTTGGCTACGCTGTGTTGATATGCAACGGAGATTTGAAATTTTATCTCCGTTAAATTTTAGCCATACATTTAGCAAATCTTCTAAGTGTTCACTCTAATGGCTTAGTCACATTTCCCGGTCGTTGGCCGTAGCCGTGGTGAGAGCGATTCCCAAACATCGGTCCACATCAGCCTAGTAGTCCTTACAGTATCAGTCACATTATCCAGCGATGAGGTATACGATATGAGAAACCGATGCGTTGTTTGATAAAAAAAAATCCCAAAACTTCATAAAATCCTCAAAAAGAAATACTTATAGCATGGTCCTATATATAATCAACCAAGCCCCTATCTTAAGTACTGACTAAAATATCATTTATAAAGTGCTGCAAAGGGGAAATTATGGTGTGTTGTGCTGAATTATATTCAAGTAATCGGGTTAGTGGAATGTAGTTTCTATTAAAAATTCTATTCTGATGAATGTTTGAATTTTTGAAACCACAAAACTTTTCAAACATAAATAGTATAACAATCTATGACTTCTCTACGTTATATGCATTCATTATTCACAATTAAATGGTTTGAAAACACAGACAATTGCTTCGTAAATAAACTAGATTTTCATATCTTACGATTTGTCATCTACAAAATTGATTTGGTAAAGATCGTTTTGATTTTACTAGTACTTTCAAGTTGATCAAATATGAAAATGATGCCGAAGTTATTCATTGACAACATCTCTATAACGTGTAAGTCACTGGAGACAAAGCTGTTGGATTTCTGATGTGAATGAAAAAGGTGACGATAACAAGAAAGGGCCGATCTAAAAATGAAACATATCGAGATAACGAACAGTATTCAAGATCAGAGTCCATAAAACAATTCAAAATAGGAGCAGAGCAAACACGGACCTCTAAAACATCAGAAGTGGGATCAGAGGCCAATTTAAGAGTGAGCATCCCCTGTCGACCGGTCAAACCCGCCGTGTGCTCCTTGTCATGATCGGGAAATGACGGGAAAATTCGTCGTCAATTCAGTGTATAAATGATGGACTAAAAATGAGTATAAAAGACGTCAGTCAGCAATTTAGCTCAAGATAAATTGCATTTGCTGGCAATTCAGGTCATTGTAACGACCATAGAACTTATGAAATGATGACTTTAAACGTGACTGCTGATATTCTTGGTCCATCAACTTGCTTGTCAATAATTTGCCTCGTTTTAGAAACTGTTCATACGTAGAGCATGCTCGTGCGTATTGAATCAACTGAGATACAAAAACTCCGTATTTGCAGGTGATGAAGGTATATTGCTGCATAAGTAATGGAAGTTGACGATAGAAAGGTTAAAGTCATCATGTTTATCATATAGCTTTGTTGTTAGATTATCATTAACGTCTTTTCAAGAAAAATATCCAAGTATGAAACAGTTGTGCCAGACTCTGTTGTATATTTTATCTCAAGCTTACCAGAATATATCGTATCGACATAAGAGTGGAAATTACAATTGTTAATTGCAAATCCAGGCCACAGCAAGTGTTTTCTTCTTTTCACACATAAGATTTTGCGCAAATTCTGCTTCATTCGAATACAAACGTCTGCTAATAACGGAGCACAATTGGTACCTATTAGAATTTCAATAGATAGTTGGTAGACCTGGTCTAAAAAAACAACATAGGTATTGTCAATCAGAAACTCAAGAATCTTTTTTTGATGTCGACATCAGAATACTTTTTGCAGAATCAGAATGTTTTTTAACAAAATAATTTTGCAAATGGCCAATGACAAGGTAAGTAAATTTACGAGTTACATTTCTATTGAAGAAGTAGCTGTCAATGATATCAAAAGCCTAGACTTTAATCTTTTGTGGGGAATGGTTGTGTATTAAGTTGAAAAGTCGTAAATTTTTAAGCTGTTGATTTTGGTAAAATCTTGTGATTTAAAATTGTCCAAAAGTTCCTTAGAACTTTTAAGTATAAACATCTCATTTACACCACTTCTTGAATATATTGTTGCACAGTGCTCTTGAAATTTCTTCTTCACTACTGTTAATATCTTAGTGAAAGAAAGTAGCTTGGTTGAACATTTACTGGAACCCGTTATGTATCTTTGTTTGCATGATATATCAACAAACAATACAAATATGTGAATAGTGTATAAACCAGAACCGCCAGAAATTTCTTAGATGGGATCAGAAACCTAGAAGGAAAAAGCATCCTTTGTCTACAGGTCAGAATCGCCGTCATCAGGTAGACAGAGCATTCCCTAATTAAATTTAATATATAGCAAAGCCCCATCTATATGGTATGTAAAGCCCCAGCCAATATCCGACATAATGATAGAATATATGTGCGTACCACTTTATTAAAAGACCATATATAGAATTTACAAAATGTTGACTTTAAAGGAGGTTGGTTATTGAAACACTGTCAGTAGCCTGCCTTAGTGTGAAAAGAAAATACAGTTGGATATCGAATATCGGAGATGCAAACCTCACAGCTGATGGCAGAATATGACAATTTTAATATCTTCAAAAACTTCTACATAAAAAGAAGAAAAACACTTATGTGACCTCAATTTGACATTCACATTTATCAATTAACACTAGTTTTTATTCATGCGTTGATTTGGTTTATGGCATTTAACTTAAAATAATACACTTTGGAGTTTGCTACATGTACAACATGCTTCATAATTGGAAGTTTTGATGACTGTAGACAATAAAGGCAAAAAAAATTACTACTGGTACACTGACAGATGTGATGACTTCAGGCTTTTCAATTTCGACTTCCTTTGTTCAAGTAACGGTTATAGAGTATCATATACATAATTATGATGGTTATGTCGATCTTCAGGCTGGTTTATCTGGTTCGGCACACAAAACATTCTCTAAATAGGTCTACCGACTGGTTGCATGGTGTTGCAGGGATCTCAACAACTCTTGTGAAAGTCAACTTTTGGCAAATTCGCAAAATTTACGCCAGTTTAAATGACTTGTTTCCGAATACAACATTGTTTGGTCGTATTTTGTCTGACATGCTTCAATCCATTTGTTAGGACATTATTTTTATACGAAACTGGACTACGGAATATAACATCGATCTATCCGTCTTTATGATCAATACTGGGGGCTTATGGCGAACGTGACCAGTAGACAGAGGCTGCTTATCATTAAATCTCTTAGGCACCCGATTACAATTCCTGGTACATTGTATTTCCAAAGCTCCGTATTCTGTCCCTGTTCATGATTTTTTTGTTTTTTGTTTACTGGATTTATGAGGTTGATCCTGTTTGATATCTTGAACTTTTTCACACAATAGCATCTCAGCAATCAAGAAGAACACAGGATAGATCTCAATTTTATTTTAACAGTACTTAGTGTACTAGACTGATAATGTCTTTTATCATATTAAAACTAAGTAGTAAATACACCGATTCTGCACGGTGTGATACGGATGACGTCACAGTAACCCATATCACGGACCGATCCGAAAATCCATATCACGTATCGGACCGGCGGGCAAAAAATCCATATCAAACCGTAAGTTACGTTTGTATAGAGTTTAAAAGTTAATTTACTTGATTTTATTTAAATATACATGTAAAATAATTCTTCAATGACGTTTGCGGACTTATTTTTTTCAGTTACCTAAAATTGGCTCTATTAGATTTTAAAGAAAAAGGTCATAAACATGTATGAAACATTCTTCAATAACTGTATGTGATTGAATTACAATCTTAAAATAAATCGAAATACCGTTTAATTCAGTAGATTTGAAATGCACGACGCATTCTATGTTAATTTTCATTGCCCCGCCCCATGACGTCAAATTATACTATTAAAAAAATAGTCCCATAAAAACACGAAACAAATTTAAAGAGTATTTATAGTTACTGTATTCAAATACATATATCAACATTTATGAAATAAACATCAGAGGAATTCTAAATTATGAACAAAGCAATCTTGTTTTTTAAATAAAACTTTTATTATATATGTGAAATAGATTTAGGTTGTCGGAAGCACGAATACGTGTATAGGCCCTTCTCCGCCACCGTTGCAGTTGATGAAACAGGAGTAGGCCAGGAAACCGATTTGTGTGGATGTTAATATAGCAGAGGAAGTTGAGTTGCTTACGAAGTCAGATGGTAATGACTGAGGGACGATATCTGTATCAGATGATGGAGTGTACAATGTATATATGTGCCGATTTCCCGACGTGATTCAGATGGGCTGTTTACGGAAGTTGAGTTTTCGGCCTCGCGAGGCCTTGGTGACAGTTTACAGCGTTGCGCTGGCGACTTGCTTTTGATCATTATTTATTTTGTTTGTATAAAGAAATATCATATCTAATTACTTAGTAAACAATTAAACAAAACATCTATATTTTTCTTCAGTTTATTTATAAGCCATTTACATACATGCAGGTTGACATTTGACCTTTCAATAGCATTTCACTAGAGAAATATACATACCACAGGTTTTACCACGAAATTAATAAGATGGGGTTTTGTAGTGTTTATCATAGAGAAAACAATTGGAAATGGAAACATTATATGATAAATAGAATACTACATACTATAATCCATAACATATGTCATATCACCCTCGGGCTAATATGACATATCATATAGATTTTAAAGCATATATTATCTTAAACAATAAAAGTATGTCATTATATAGATAATATATAAAAATTAAATATAAGATTGATTTAATAGTTTATTACAACAATCCTTACATGGAAAACATAGACCAAGAAACTTGTTGACAAACAGCAGTTCCTGACGGGAAGTTAAGATCTGTTTTGAAGTCACCTTTGAAAAAAATACTTTTATCGGTTATATCTTATTATGAAGATAATTCAAACCCGAGTATTTTTTTTTCTATTAGTAGAATCCTTAGTAAGTCATGATCGATATACCTTTTAAAAATTAAGAAATTAGCTGAATACAATCCATAGTAATTTTTATATTGATATGCATATTTACAGAATAAAGGAAAATCAGATATTTAAAAAGATTTTTAAAATGGGAGTTTAGTAACAAGGGCTAGAATATTGCCCGTGTACACTTTGTTGTGGAAAAAAATCATCGGGTTTGTTCTTCATGAGTTATACATGTAAGCGATAAATTTAATTTTTCGAAGGTGATTTCACGCAATGTAAACAAAGGATTATTTTTTGTGTGACCTAACAAAAATTATTTTTTTAACTTTTGAATTTTGATATCTTTAAAAAGAAAAAGACTTTGGGGATATAATTTGACAAAAGTTGAAATAATTTATGGACAATTATTTTTCAAGAAGAAAAACGAATATATTTTTTAGCGATTAGAATCGGACCAAGCGGCTTTAATATGTAGTACTTTCTATTCTTAATTGAATATTTTGTAACGAAATCTGAAAATACTTTTTCTATGGCATTCGATTTATAAACAAAGTTTAGCTGTGTCATTAAAACAGCTCCCACCAGGGCAGATCTGAGTATATGCAATATTATATGCACATTGGAGATAATGATAACAGTCTCTTGGATGTGGATATTCGCCATTGCCTTCGCTACAGGGATTTGCTAAAATGAAAAAAGAACAATTCTAGGAATAATTCCATATACATGTATATACATTTGTACACTTTAAAACATTTAATGCCATCTAAAGCTGTTCTTATCCATAGAAATATATAGAATTTTCAAAATGAATCAATTCAACAAATTACGTAAAATTATCAATAAGTAGTACACTTGAAAAATAATTATTTGTAATTGTTTAACTTGCATTTCAAAGTCCTATCATAGAATCATTTTCATTTTATAGAATATATGCTGTAGTGTTATAAGATTTACCTGGGAGCGGAATAACTAGAACTTCATTTGACGTTGGAGTAGGATCTGTGTTTTCCAAACTCTCGATATTTTGAGCCAGACATCGTATATACTGACCAGTCAAATTATCTTTTGTTAGGTCTATTGAAAACCTTAGAATCAAATGATAATTACAGTTTTCATAAACCGGCGTGTCGAAAGATTGAGTGGTGGGAATGTATTTGTTGTATGTTGCTAGTGAACCATTCCTTATCTCCAACTCAAGGGATCCCTTAGGATTTCCAACATAACCTTTGCAAGTGTGAAACTTCTGGTTTTTACCCATCTCTAACCTATAGTCAATGTCTAGGACGGGTGTTATTGGTTTAACTACAAAGTAACAAATTGTACAATGAATGATAAATCAAACAAGAATATAAAAGGGAGGGGGAGAGAAAGAGTTAACTAACCTTTCATCAGAGGATTTGCTGTAACAGAACTTGAAACTTCTCCTCCGTTGTAGAGTTTAAATACATAATCTACAGAGTTATTACAGTTCAGGTTTTTAACAATAAAAATCACAGTTTTTCCAGTTAAAGAACCTTGAAATGTAGAAGAAGAATCGCCAAAATATATAACTGTTGTATTTTCAAATATTGACATTATCATTCCTTTGTCATTAGATACAGATATGAAGTCAAAGGAGGAAACGTTTAGTGAACATGGAATTGTTGCACTTTCTCCTTCGTATACAGAAGGCGATGTACAATTGAGAGCTACAAAAGAAAATATACATTGAATTTTCGACAATTCGAAATCTCTTTAATTATTTTTGTTAAAGTACATTTCTAACTTAAACTATCAGTCTAGAGCGAGGAAAGAAATATAAATAAAAAACAGATCCAGCATAAAACCGTTAAATACAATGAAGCAAAGGTTTAGAAAGCCTGACATTGATAAGAATAAGTAAAATTATTTGATTTTTGCAATATACTCTTTTAAAGCATACATTATATGAATCCTTATTTTAAAAAAAAAAATAATTAGAATTACACACTTACAACGAGGACCAGATATTGGAGTTGTTTCAGAACTTGATAAAGCGGCTTCTAAATAATAGGGAAATCAAAGTGTGATGAGAAAAAGCAATTGTAAAGAAATTGTAATGAATGAAGCAGGTCTAAAAGTCTTCTGATAAAAGAATATCAGCCCTAAATTAAGTGAACTTACATGTATGTAGTTATGTTGTGACTATATTTTTATAATTTGAATAACAAAAAGTTCATTCATTTATAATAAATACTTTAAGAGGGCTCTCTACACCTATAAAGTATAACTGATTTTTGTTGCATGCATTTGTTTCTAATAATAGGCCCCATATCCGATAAAATAAGGTTCCAAAGTACTTCAATTTATTTTTTAGAAATATTTGAAATATTTTATTTATTTTGTTAAAATTCCTCCTATCTATATTTTTAAAAGCCCAGTGCTTTAAATTTCTCTTCAAAGTTTAGTGTTATAAAATATTGAAATAATAACCAACAAAGATAAAAATAAAATCAACATAATTTTTATTTAAATTTACAAAAATAGACAAAAGAAAAACTAAAACAGCATTTTCTTGAGAATAGCTGGTTGGATCCTCTTCAATATCTGCAAAGATATATAATATCAAAGGGTAAAAACAATGAAAAAAAAAATTGAAAAAAATTGAAAAACTGTCAAAAATTTATAAACATCCCAAAAATTCAGGTGTGAGAGATCCGCTTTAAGAATGGACTCAAATATCTTGGTACTGTTTTTTTTTATATAAACTTCAAATAAACTCTACTTGCACAAGTATACTGACACGCAAAAGAAACGCAACAAGCAGTAATCTACAAATGTTTGATTTTTTTAATCTTATGATATTCAAAAGCGAATAAAGTAAGGCTAAACTCACTTTTCAGAACATCAGAGATTTGATAAAAATGTTAAACGTTTATCTATTTACTTTACTAAGTAAAATATGACTGTTAAAACACCCCCCTCCCAGCCATTCAAGTAAAACGTGCAAGACTGCCCTAAACAACAATTGCAGCTTAATTTCTACGATACAATAGGTTCATTAATATCGAGATCTGAGCGAAGGAATTATTCTTTTGCATTTTTAAATGCCCATTTTTCAGATGATTAGGTCGAATTTTCTCTAACTTAGAGCAGTGTAGCCACCCTTGGACTTCCGGTACAAGGACTGTCCTTAATGCATATGATACGTAAGACCCTGTTGAGGCGTAATGCAGTGAAATTTCGCATCAGCAACTCTCCATCACCTTTACTTTGAAACTTTCTAGCTAGAGCAATGGAAATGCGTACATAAGCCATTTTCAAGTAGCCTTAGCATCTTTACGGGAAACGAAAGGAGAGTTTATCTCTTGAAATATTGCTACATTACTTATGATGAACAGTTAAAAACCCTTGAAACTCCATAACATTGCCAAATGTTTTGTTAAACATGCAATTTTTGATTTCTGTTAAGCAGACTTAAACTTGACTTCCGGTTATGGTATGGAAATCGTTCAACCGTTAAATTACCGATGTTTACCAAATTGAAGATATTCATAATTCTAAAATACAAAATTCTTTACTTTACATAATTTTTCCCCCTAAAGTAGGGTGTTGCGTTTCTTTTGCGTGTCAGTATATTAAACAAATGTCACGCAAGGACATTGAAAGAAGTTCGTATTGTACATGTATTGTTTTTCAATGAGTTTAAGGGAAAATCATCGCGTTTCCAGTCAATGACAAAGACATATATTTAGTGAATTCATGGTATTGAGAAAGGTAGATTTACTTACCGTTTTTATCCAACTTGCATGTGTTATCCAGTGCTATATATAACAAGTTAAGATGGTAAATGGCCAAAAGCGATAAAAGAAATTCCTATAACCAAATGTACACTTCGTCTAAAACCCGCACGTTTCCCATACTTGTAAACAGCTGACAATCAATGGTGATCAAATGTTTGGGTCATGCGAAATTTCACCGGGTATAACCATTCATTCGGGTGTATACAAATCGAGAACAGAATATCCTCTAGTCGATGGGAAGATAATACATATGTCTTATCTTATCAAATTTGCATTTTTGGGGGGATATATTTTGCTGAAAAGCATATATGCTTATTGGAGAAATAAATTTCTGAGTGTATGGCGTTTTGACACGTAATGATGAATTAGCATATGGACAAGCCATGCTTTATATCATTTTTTTCTCATCTAAAAATCCTATTCTAATAAGTTTGTAAATGTATTATTTAATAATTAAAGAAGCAGAAATTGAATAGATTGACAAACAATTCATTTTTAAAGAAAGGATACGTATTGGGCAATACACTGTATTAATTGATGTGATATATTGTACATTCCATCCACAATATCGCATGTTGTGTTATACTCAGTAATGTATCGGTGTTAAGTGAATTTGAATCTGATCATTTGGGATCAAAATGGCGTTTTTACGGAAGTACGCCATGTTGTGACGTTGTAGAGAGCCCCCTTAATCCTCTTTGCATTTAAACGTCGAAATGCATAATACCTGTAGTTGTAACTACTTCTGAACATACAGCAATAAAACAGTGATCACAATACGTTCTGCCAATGTACACACACAAATTAGGTTTACAAGTTCTTCCATAAGGTTTCCCTCCGCTGCATTGTATGAAGGTGTTACAAAAATCATCTTTTTCATGGTCAAAATAAATTTCTTGATTGTTTGTAGAATTGCAGAATGATCCTGAAAATATTTTCCAATAAATATTCAAATACTTTTCTCTTTTTGTAACACATGTGAAAGATCCAAATTATGTTATCCACTTCAAAGTAAATTCAATACAAAGAATATTTAAATATATACTAACAAGCGTAACAAGACAAAATGTATCTATTTTTACCATCAATAACATAAAAAATATCGTCTTTGGTTGCCTTCTGAACTGACCCATCCTGAGTTTTAACTTCACAGATTATTTTTCCTTTGTTCCAGTTCTTTGTAGAATTTATTGTGAAAGAAATTTTCTCCATATTTTTGCACTCATCTTTAGTGAAAGGTTCTAAAGTTCTTTTTATTTTTATTTCGTTGCCGGAAATAGTCCTTGGACTATTTTTATTAAGCGTTATATTATAGTTTATGAAAGGATGAACAAAGGTAATCTCTAAATGACCTCCAACTTCCGGGTAGCCAACAGAACCAAGGCAATAATGAGTTCCGGAATCTCTCCCTTCAACAATATCTGGGTCCACAAACAACTCAACACTTGAGGAGCCAGGTGAGGCTTTAAAAAATATAAGGATTATTGAAAATAAATTCTCCTGTGTTAGCAATTAGAATTTTAAATATACGTATAAAAGGAAAAACAGTCAGTATAAAGACATTATGTTCCACTTATTGACTTACTTGTTACCTGAACGTCAAGTGAAAGAGGAGGCTGCTGTTCCGAATCATCATCCATGATCACAGTACAATTATACTGCCCTTCGTCAGAGCACATTACTGATGCAAATATCAAGGTTAAAGCATTGCTGCTGAAATTTGCATCAACCCCGGCTATACTTTGTACTGAATCAGATAATAATGTATACGAAGCCATTTCTATCTGTGATGTGCTGTTGATTATTTTTAAGATCTTTATTGCTTTATAAAACCCAGTACTTCTTATGAGACAGGTGAAGTTTGATTTACTCTGTGCTTCTGCTTTTAATATATACGGATTAAAGGCAACGTCTGAAAAAAATGTGCTGTTATTTTTAAAAGAATCAATACTTATCTCATATTAATGTAATTATAAATATAGGGGAAATTATCATATAGCAATTACAGTTAAAAATTTTTAAGCTTCTTCGTCCATGCGAAGTCCCAACGTATCATTAAACCAAAAACATAGAAAAAAGATACTGACATTAAAAATATTCTGTTTCAGTTTTACCTGCCGACTGTATCTGAACATTTCCTTCTTCGGAGACTTCTGGACTGATTTCGTTGTACAGACATTTCAGCTTTGTTCCGTTTAGATTTGCTGAGACAAGCAACCCCGTATCAAACCTCGATATCACTGATTTAGTACAGTTTTGAGTAAATGTTTGTAAAATAGTTTGTTCTCCTTGTACTTTTACATATGAATTGTCGGATGGAACCTTGTAATATCCCAGAAGTTCGGTATGGTCAGAGTCCACTGTAGCCATACAGTTAAATATTAAGGGCTTCCCTTCCTTGTACAACGATTCACTATTGATTGTAAGCTCTTTCACAGGAACTGCAATGCAACCAAATACAATCATAAAGATAACTTCAAATATTTTATAACTCAAACACTGGATATGTTTCATATCATTATTTTAAATCAAAAGATGCCCATCTTATTCAACTCTTATCATGCTGTTATTTTAATTTCACGAAATATACGTGATTGTTTTAATTTTATATGTGTAAGATATAAAATATCAAACCGGTAATTTTTTTTTGCCTTTTGATTTAGAGTATCAAATTAATATTATCAGATTACTTGATCATCAAAATGAGAACAAGCAACTTAACGGGGTCTTGATGAAAAGGATGAAAATATTGAACGATGATTGATTTTTTGAAAACCTTTTACGCCACAGTAATCGAAGATTCGGGAGTGTATAGCTTTTGCGCTTTTGTAACTCAAACACCGGTAGTGTTTCATATCATTATTTTACATCAAAAGATTCCCATCTTATTCAACTCTTATCATGCTGTTATTTTAATTTCACGAAGTTTACGTGATTGTTTTAATTTTATATGTGTTAGATATAAAATATCAAACCGGTAATTTTTTTGCCTTTTGACTTAGAGTATCAAATAAATATCATCAGATTACTTGAACATCAAAATGACAAAAAAAAACAAGTAATCTTGATGAAAAGGATGTAAATGTTGAACGATGATTGATTTTTTGAAAACTTTTGTCGCCACAGTAATCCAAGATTTGGGGTTTTATAGCTTTTGTGCTATCCGTCTGTGCGTCTGTTTGTCTGTCTAACTATCTGTTTGTCGGCAAAAACTTTAACCTTGTTCATAACTTTTGAGTGGGTGGGACAATAAATTTCCTATTTCAAAGGTCTATTCCTTGTGACAAGACCTTTTTCGGGTATCACCTCCTTTGAGCTTATGACCTTTGAGGTTTTTTTTTTTACAAATAGTTACCAATTTTTAACCTTGGCCATAACATTGAACAGTTGATGCTAGGGTTTTTCATACTTCATATGTATTTATTTAAGACACTTAAGTGTGTATAAATAATTTTACCCTAACCTTAGAGTTAGGCCGATTTTTGAAAAAAAAAAATAAATCTTGGACAATACTTTTGATCAGTTTGGAAGAGAAATTTTATATTTTATAGATGTATTTCTTGTCACAAGACCTTACTTTGGGTATCAAAATATCAAATCCATATTTCTTTCAGTTCTCGAGACATGAGGTCTGACAGACAGACAGCTAGACGTACAGACAGATGCCGAGTAAATTGATCCCTTAGTGCGCTCTGCTCTCAGACGGCACAAAAAGGAGTAAGGCTTACCAAAATTATCAAAGAAGAAAGCTGAGATTGATGGCTGTGTGTCCATGGAGACGTTTGTGTCTGTCAGGAGGTATTTCCCTTCCTCCGAACATGAAGTCGAAGCGATGATAAAATGAATATATTTAGAACTCACAGAGAATGTTGTACTTAAAACTGGTGTTGATCTTGCTTGATTTTGAATTGATCCATTAGGTAATATCACGCCCACATTTTCTTCCTTATTTCCATTAGAAGATGCAGTAAATGTTACATTAAGGCTTTGGAATGTGTCATCGATGACTGTGCAGTTGATTGTGATAGGTAAACCTTCTTTTTGAGAGACATCAGAACATTGTACATCTGTAATGATTCAAATCATTAGGTCGCGGACAACAATTATCCTCCTAATTCTATTAATAGAATTCAAATTGGGAACTGAACTCACAAGGACCTTTAAAAACAGAGGTAGTAATTATATATAAAAGCTCTCTCATTTAAGACAATTTGCTAATAGAGCAAATATATATTATATATATATGCAAGGGGTTTTTCTTGGATTACTCATACAATATTATTTTAAAGAATTCTTACATGTTTTTCCTGGAGCTAGTGTAGATGTAGTTGTTACTGGTTCTGTAATAAAATTTATGCAAATCAGAGACATACATAAGGGGTATATGATAATTATACATATTTACTACAGTAATAGTTTAAAAAGCTTTTATGTGCAAAAACCAAATATATAATTATTATGTGATATAGGGTCCTATATTTTCAGTGATTTGTGTTTTTGTTAGAATCATTTTTACGTTTTATTTCTTACCAAGACTTTGGCAGGTAAAGTTTTCGTGACAGTCAACACAGTACCCAAGACTGAAGTCAATGCATTTACCGGGAGTTCTACAGCTGTCTCCTGTTGCACACATACGGCCACCGTCCTCAACACAATTAACGAAGTAATAACAATCGTTATTTGGATGATTTCGTTTTGGTATATCTTCGTAACCAAAACAATATTCGTCTGCATGAAAAAAGATAATATTCAATCATAGTTTAAAGATACTTGGACACAGATTTGAAGTTAATATTTTCTGTCTAATATCACAAATTATATATTTTAATAGCATTTCACACAAAAATTAATTCATTTAAAAGTTATTAAAACTTCAAATCTTTTGGCGGGTTTGATTGACACATCCTGGCACTTTCACATATTTTAACTTTATTCTTAATCCTTCAGAAAAGTGGCAATCTTGTTGTGTATTAATGAGAAATATTAAAACTTTAATCCAGAAAAATAATTTTATTCAGAGTAGAAATGTTAGAAAACAAAACACCTTCACAAGTATCGTCATTCCGAGCTAAGTCGTGTGTGCCAATCGATCACACTCGTGTTATGTGCACAGTTTTTGTAAACAAGGCACGAGCTCTGTTTTTGTTGATGTTTAGATTTCACCGGGTGCGTCCAATTGACAAAGTCTGCTCACCACAACAGCACGGACTGAGAATATATTGTGTGTTTGTTTTGCTTTGGAACATGTTACGAACAAATTTTCTGGATTATAGTATTAATATTTTGCATTCATACACAACAAGATTGCCACTTTTCCTAAGTATTAAGAGTAAAATTAAAATTTGTGCAAGTGCAAGGATGCGTCAATCAAACCCGCCAAAAAATTTGAAGTCTTAATAACTTTTAAATTAAATAAGATTTTTAATTAATTTTTGTGTGGAATGCTATTATAATATATAATATTATAATTATATTGTAGATATTATAGAGAAAAAATTAACTTCAAATCTGTGTCCAAGTACCTTTAACAAATATTTAATCGTCTTACAATATTAATCAAATTCATTAAATACTGTAGATCACTATATTTTCGCGACACCTTATTTTCACGACTTAGCCATTTGGTATTTATTGACGAGACAAAAATTTCGCGAGCTGTGTTTTCTGTTGCATATAACATTTATAATACAATTATACGCGAGAATAAAATTTTCGCGAGCAGACAGACTCGCGTAATTACCCGAAATAAAGTTCTCGCGATTACAAAGTGATTTACAGTACACTCCGTTTTCTTCATCATTTATTTGTCCAGTCTTTCCACAGGTAGCACATAAAAGATTATTATAACAGATTATATACTGACAACTACCTGGAATAACAGTTATGGTTTCCGCTGCAGATGCATATTCAAAATTATCATCTCTCAAGACACATTTAATAATTCCTTTGTCAAACTCCATTGGTCGATCCAATAGAAATGCAATGGTCTGGGTATTATTACACGAATTGTTCGTAGAAAAATCAGAAACAAGGAGAAAGCGGGCAGTAGTACCAGTAATGTTAATATATGTTATGTTGTTCTTAGAATTAAAGTCCTTTTCTGATTCGGGTATTTTCTGTGAGTATCTAAATCCAGATGTATCGTTTGGACGATAAACTTGAATTTCTAGGTATTTATCACTTTGAATGTCTCCAGTGTGTGCCGTCGTGCAAATATGATTTAAGCCTTCCCTTGCAAACCTTTCATAAATATCAGGATTCAGGGTCAAGGTAGGTGTAGCACCTTAAACAAATAAATTTATTGTTGAGGAACTGTCATATATAATCTTTATTTCGATTAGGTTTCTTCAATGTTTCAAAGCTTTTTAATTCTTTGCAGTGGAAATTGAAATCTCGTATACTCAATACCATTGCTTATTATAGGCAGTGCCTGCATATATCTACACCAAATAACTATCAATATTATTTGTTTTGTAATTTATAAAAAATAATTCTTTTAAAAATTTAAAAAATCTATTAGATAAATTAGTGATTACGTATGTGAACTAAAAGTATATTCACAGATTTTTTACCTAAAACATTAAAGGTCATGCGCGGAGAACTTCTGGAATCATTTTTCGTCGTTAAAACATTGCATCTATATGTACCCTGGTCTTCACAGTCAACTGTTTTTATTCTTAAGATGAGCTTAACATCATCAACATCATTTTCTTTTGTCACTGTGAATCTACTTTCTGATGTGAGAATCATAGGTGTACCCGATCCGTCCAAAGTAACAATGTCAACACTATCTCTGATTATTGTCATATTCTGCAAGATAGCAGATGAACCGCGGGCTATGCATTCTATCACTTGGACTTCTTTTGTCAGCGTTGTATAAGTATATTTGGAAAAAGCGACGTCTGAAAATAAGCAAAATATTTTAATGAAAAATATTCTTGACAAAAAAGAAAATATTTCACATTTCTTTCTTTAAAAAAAATCATTGTGTATAACGAAAAAAGCTTTCTGTCAACTTGCATGAAAAGTTACCTTCATTATCAAATATCATGTTATATTAATTATATTTTATGTTAAAAGTAAAGTTTTTTACCTACAGCAGACACATTTAGTGTCTTTTCTTTTGTCTCACTTTTATTCAGCAAAGAGTTTTTGACAATGCATCGAATTACAATACCATTTTCGTTTGTCGTCAGGGGATTTGGTGAACTAGCAGACCACGTAGCATTCACAGAGCAATCATAATTTCTTTCCGAGGGAATGGGTGACATAATTTTGTTGTCCATCACAAAAAAATTTATTTCAAGACTTACTTCACTATAATTTGGGTCTATATTAGTGGAACAATTAAATGTTACCAGATCGCCTTCAGTATAATCTACTCCAGGGTTTATGTTGACTTTTGCCATTGGGGCTGAAAGTATTTTTAAAAAAAATAGAATCATGTTATTTAGAAAAGTACTTGCTCTTTGAAGGAAAATGTTCACATACAAAGTGATAAAATTGCAGTTTAAGGTGTATTATCTGTAAGTGAAAATGTAGTTATTTGGCTCATCCAGGATATAAAATATATGCATCATGCAAGGAATATGACGTCTAGACATTACGAATCTAAAATTAAGAAGAAAATTTAATGATTTTATCATTATTTTAAAGAAAATTTAATCTATACATATGTGTTCTAATAAAATATGTTTCAAACCCCAGTATACGGGGTTTCTACCTTAAATTTACAAATTTGTAACCTATAAAATTATAGGTTAGATCAAGATTTTATAACAACCAAGAATTGAGCTTCACTTTCCAAAAGTGAGAAAGAAATGTGCATTTACGTTAGATCTGAAGTAATATCGAAAGAAAAGTTTGCATTTTTGCAAATTTGTCCTATCCACAAAACTCCGCTATACGTATAAGCTTAGAAAAATACTGGATTGCCGGTGAATATTTTTTTTAACTTGTGAGAATTAATACAAACTGTAGTATAATAGTATGTAAAAGTGTATTTGACTAAGTATTCTACTTTTAATAAGTACTAGTACATTAAATAAAAATAGTGAAACAGTTAATATTTAGGGGAAAATCGATGTCTGCTAACCGTTATCAACACATTTATATACATCCCTCACCACTTGAAAGAATTTACTACCTGTGATTGAAATTTGACTTCCATTGCTTTTCCTGGTTTGCATGGTATCGTTCATAGTCACTGAGCATTTCATGAAGTATCGGTCATCCCATGAGCAGAAGTCTGATTTTGGTGATGTTAAGTCCACAGTTAATCTTACAACAATATCATCACCGTTCATGTTGATGCTACCGTTAAATCTGTCTACAAAGGTTGGTTTTTCGAATATTTTGTTATGATCTAACTTTGCAATGACGTATGATGAGCTGTTATAGTCGATTGATAGCTCGACGTGTAGCCATTCTCCATCTGGAATGATAACGCATGCTTGTGTTGTTGTAGATTCACCGACGATTGCAGTGATCCTGAAGACTCTGACGTCTAGGACGATAGAAAAATATCGTTGTGAATTCTATTTACAAAAAGCTTATAATTTTACCATAAGCTACAATTATTTACGATTCCCTCGAGGAATATACACGTATATTATATACTAGTAAATTTCTCTCTCTTTAATTTTGAACTTTAACATAAGTTTACATAATGAAGAAATTTATTTCATTTCATAAATAAAGCTACCTGTTTGTTACAAATGTTGATTATATTGAAACACAGAGTTAAAAAATACAACGAAAGATCTAGCGCTGATCAAACATATCAGCGTTTTATCTCAAGGAATCAACAAATATTGAGAATAACAGGACTTGTCTTGAAGAAAAAGATTTTGGTATGTAATAAAGGTCACGGCAAACTCAAAAGTTGTGAGCACCAGAGTCATGTGTCTTAGATATTAGAATGATTTTATTCATTCATTCTTTAAGAAGTAAGAGTTGCTTATTTAATTATAAACCAGTGGAATGGCCATGGAATTCTATCATGCAGACTAATTTCATGTTGCACGAATGTATTCCATTCTCCTGTAAATTCGTAACTACATAAAAAAGTTATAACAAGAGTCCCAGGGACCACAAAAACTTATTTTAACAAAAAGAATCTACCCCACCTGATGATGCTTCCATATAAACATGATCAATAAAAGTATTGAAAAGTTTTTTAAAAATATATAATTGGGTTCATGGGGGTATTTGAACAAACTTAAATCTACACTTCCTAAAAATTTTTCTAAATTAAAAGGACACATAATGGCAGTGGTATCTACGAACAACCATGGCTTTGCTGTTCCTGAGTTCTATGACGATTTTCCGTATGTATTTCTAAGTAAAAGTTTGATCCCCAAATGCCCCCCCCATCCTACCCAAGGGGGTCATGAACAAACATTTATATATATTTATTTAATAGAGGAATGCTTCTTTATAATTATGACCAATCATGGGTTTGCTGTTTTTAAGAAAAAGATTTTTTTCTCATGTATTCATATGCTAAAATTTTATGCCCATTTGTGGCCCCACCCTAACCCCCGTGTCATGATTTGAACAAACTTGAATCTTCACTACCAGAGGATGCTTCCACATGAGTTTCATCTTTCCTGGCATAAAGGTTCTTGAGAAGAAGATTTTGAAAGATGTTTCCTACATATCCCTATGTTAAACTTTGATACCCCATTGTGGCCCCACCCTACCCCCGGGGGTCATGCCTTGAACAAACTTGAATCTGCGCTATATGAGGATGCTTCCATCTGAGTTTCAGCTTTCCTGACCCTGATTTTTCCTATGTATTCCTAGGTTAAACTTTGATACCTCATTGTGGCCCCATCCTACCCCGGGGGTCATGCCTTGAACAAACTTGAATCTACACTACAGGAGGATGTTTTTACTTGAGTTTCAGCTTTCCTGACACATTAGTTCTTGAGAAGAAGATTTTTAAAGATTTTTCCTATGTATTCTTATGTTAAACTTTGATACAATGTGGCCCAAACCTACCCCCGGGGGGTCATGCCTTTAACAAACTTGAATCTACACTACATGAGGATGGATTAAGAATAGATTAAGACAATGACGACAGACATTGGATAAATTTCGATCAGTAAAGCTCAATTGAGCGTTTGGCTCAGGTGAGCTAAAAAGGGGGTGAAAATGATAATAGTAACACTTCTTCTCAGTTTGGAATTTAAAACAAAGTTATTCATTTAATTTAAAAATCAAATCAAATCCGAATAGAAACTGTGAACTTTTGATTTGAACCTCAATTATTATTGATTATTTTGAAATTAAAAAGGATAAATAAAAACATTTCTTCTTCGAAAATGGAATTCTTGGAAGCAATGTTTTAGATGCTCTACTAAATAAAATTCCCCTGGTATTTAAAGTTTCATTGCCGACTATTTTTAAATAAATCCTTTGGAAATTCTTTAAATGTTATATTTTAAGAAAGCTATAAATTGTATTATTCAATAAGAGATAATTGCGGATTTCATAAAGGCTTAGTAGTATTACTTAATTTTATATCAAAATGTGATAAAAAAGAAAACATTAAAGATCTTTATTAAATATGTTAAATAAACATATATCTTGGTTCCTAAGTTATAGAAAAAGTCTGAATAAGAACCCTCATTTAAGTTATTCAATTTGGTTTTATCACAGGTTCAATGTAGATAATACAATGTAGTTGAATATGCTATATTTATTTCTGATCTTTTCTTGTTAATGGAAATAATAAGAATAAATCAGGTCTCATAGAGCAAAAGCACGGTCAACAATGTGGACACATATATGAACAAATTAATTTTCAGAGAGGCTGTAGAAATGATTCGGTTGAACCTATAGGGAATCAAGGTGTATTTGTG
The DNA here is from genome assembly GCF_032062105.1 of Saccostrea cuccullata. Lineage (NCBI taxonomy): Eukaryota > Metazoa > Mollusca > Bivalvia > Ostreida > Ostreidae > Saccostrea > Saccostrea cuccullata. The sequence goes on from NW_026938254.1 coordinate 53,414, forward strand.
AAACATTGATGCCCCCGTATGACAGCTTATGGCGAGAGCCGATTATTTTTCAAATGCATTTCAAATTCAGAAGGTCAAGGTCAAAAGGTCAAAATAGTTGGTACCCAAAGGAAGGTCTCATTACAAGGAATATCCCTATGAAATATGAAAGCCCTTATTCTAACTGTTCAAAAGTTACTGGCAAGATTAAAGCTTTTTAAAAGTTGGCCAAACTTGAATGTCGAGGGCAAAAGTTAAAAAATATGTTTATAGGAAATGAAGAGTCTTGTCACAATGAATACAAATGTGAAGTGTGAAAGCGCTAGCCCTAACTACAACTGTTCAAAGTTATGCCCTAGTTTAAAGAATAATATTTTTGTAAAAGTAGGTCAAACCCCAAGGTCAAGAGGTCAAATTTGGTGGTACCAAAAGAGAGGTCTTGTCACAAGGAAAATACCTGTGTAATATGAAAGCCTTAAGTCCACCCAGTCAAAAGTTATAGTCAATGTTAAAGTTTTTGCGGACATACATACACAGAGAAAGAGAGAGATACAGAAAACCAGATAAACAGGCGGACAAGGCAAAATTATATACCACCGAAACTTAGTTTACAGGGGCAGAAAAAGTCAGCAACACATTGAGCAATTAACTTTATGATAATTGTACACCTGATATGTATCTATCAGGAGTGCATATGATTGCATTTGTTATACCCGCACTTTCTAAAGAAAGTTCGGGTATATTGTTGTTACTCATGTCCGTCCGTCTGTCACACTTTTCTTCCCTGAACTCCTCCTACATTTTACACAGTAGCCTAATCATCTTTTGGGAGATGGTTGGAGGTGTCATGTAGATGTGCAGTAAGTTTTCGGAATTTTGATTTTGCCCCGGGGAGTCAAATGGGGGTCGAAAAATGACGTTCTTTATGCAAAAAGTCCCGTCTTCCCTGAACTCCTTCTACATTTTACTCAGCAGCCTAATCACCTTTTGGGAGATGGTTGGTGGGGTCATGTAGATGTGCAGTAAGGTTTCGGAATTTAGATTTTGCCCCGGGGGGTCAAATGGGGGTCGACAAATGACGTTTTTTATGCAAAAAGTCCTCTCTTCCCTGAACTCCTCTTATATTTTACTCAGCAGCTTAATCACCTTTTTGGGGATGATTGGTGGTGTCATGTAGATGTGCAGTAAGGTTTCGGAATTTTGATTTTGCCCCAGGGGTCAAATGGGGGTCGAAAAATGACGTTTTTTTTAATGAAAAAAGCCCCGTCTTCCCTGAATTTCTCCTACATTTTACACAGTAGCCTAATCATCTTTTGGGAGATGGTTGGAGGTGTCATGTAGATGTGCAGTAAGGTTTCGGAATTTTGATTTTGCCCCGGGGGGTCAAATGGGGGTCGAAAAATGACGTTTTTTATGCAAAATGGCCCATCTTCCCTGATCTCCTCTTACATTTTACTCAGCAGCCTAATCATCTTTTGGGAGATGGTTGGTGGGGTCATGTAGATGTGCAGTAAGGTTTCGGAATTTTGATTTTGCCCCGGGGGGTCAAATGGGGGTCGAAAAATGATGTTTTTTATGCAAAAAGCCCCGTCTTCCCTGAACTCCTCTTACATTTTACTCAGCAGCCTAATCACCTTTTGGGAGATGGTTGGTGGTGTCCACAGGTACTTGTGGACAGGACCCCCCCCCCCCCCATCCCAATATATGACCCCTACCTTGAAATTTTTTTTTTTTTACATTTTGTATTTATTACACTTCCTTTTCAAATATACAATGCGATAAAATGAGTTAAAACTCCAGATAACCGTTCCGTACAAAAAATACCCCTATATACATCTCCCTTATTATGTATATAGGGGTATTTTTTGTACGGAACGGTTATCTGGAGTTTTAACTCATTTTATCACATTGTATATTTGAAAAAGAAGTGTAACTAGATGCTGTCATGAGACAGTAATACCCGCACTAAGGTGTTTGCCTCTAAATACACAATCCTACGGGCGGCTTACCAAGGAAAAAGTCAAAATAATTCTATATAATTCAGGCACGAAGCATCGTTTTTGAAAGTGGGGGGGGGGGGGCCAACCTGAGAACTTTTTTTTACTTACCTAAAAAAATTAACAAGCAAAAAAAAAATGAAATGGGGGTGGGGGTGGGGAAGTGGCCACCTTTTTTTCAAGGCAAAATTACTTTCACTTCCAATTTTTTTTCCCATATTTCCTTGCTATGTATATACTGTGGTAAAAAGTGGGGAGGGGGGGCAACCATCTTTTCAATGGACATTTTCTTATAGAACAGGCAGCCCCCCCCCCCCCGGTTGCTACGTGCCTGTAATTTACATGTATTCATCAAATTGAATATGAAATTCTCCCTGTGACCTATAACTCAGAACCTCGTATAGTTATTTTACATGCTTAATTCATTATATACCAGTTTGAATTCTATTAATGATGTAAATTAGATTTTGATAAATGTTTTGCTCATAATAGGACCTTTTTGAGTTTATTAATCCCCCCCCCCCCCTCGACACCACAATCACACAGTACATACTTTTTGGAATAGGCTAGATGGAACAGTTTTGTTAAAACATTGTTTGTTATGAATTAATTTAAAATTTGTTCTTGACATGTAAATTCTACTTCACATCACGTTGCGTCACCCATCATCATATTTTTAGATTAAACTCCATTCGGTACACCTCGGCCGATTCCCACTTCATCTGATAAGGTGAAGGAATCGACGGCACGAAGGTTTTCCGAATGGAATAGCATTAGAAAATGCTGCAGTGTGGTGTGCATTGGATCAATTCATTTTGTGTTATATTTGTTATGGATTTATATTTCATGAAGTTGCCAGACCTATGGAGGTCGGTAAGTACAAGTTTAAGTATAGTGGGGGGTAAAATAAACCCAAACGATTAGGTTAAAGTTCAAAAAGGGTCAAAGATCATCGCATGCCACACTAGACGAATTTCATATTGTGAAGTTATCTCCCGTTGTCGATGTGACATTCAGTTACTGCCAATACTGGTGCGGATCCAGAATTTTTTTTTCGGAAGTAGGGAGGGGGGTTCACATCACAATCAAAAAATTCATGCCCAGAATTTCCTGACAAGCAGGAGAAAAAAAACTCATAAACTGAAAACAAATAAACAAAATAAAAACAATGATAGTGGGGTCAATGTTTTCTAAGTTAGGGGGAGGATGTCCAAAGTCATTTTTTTATTTGCTTCAGTATATAGTAAGTCTTGTTTAAATAACAAAGCAGATTCCAGGAGGGGGGTTCCAATCTCCCTACCCACTCCCTGTCCCTGAAATAACAATCTATTTTGTGATTCCAATTAAATAGTACATTTTTTTCCATTTGACTAATTATGTACATACATGTATTTTGTTTCTTGTGTTTATATTATGTCTGTCTATTTGTCTACAGAAATTATAACCTTGCCCATAAGTTTTAAGTGGGATGGGCTATACAAATGGCTTCCACATTTTATAGGTTTATTTCTTGTGACAATTAAGACCTTTTATTTGGGTACCATTAATTTTTACCTCTGATCGCTTGACCTAGGATACACATTTTTACAAGAAAAATACCCAACTTTAAACTTGGCCTAAATTTTGATCAGTAGGTGCTAGGGCTTTCATGCTTAACATGTGTATTCATTGTGAACTGTCAACAGGTATAAATATGTTTGACCTTGACCCTAGAGTTTGAACCACTTAAAAAATTAACCTTGGCAATTAACTTTTGAACACGAAGTACTAGGGATTACTTATTTCACATGTGCATTCCTTGTGACAAGACTTTTTTCTGATACCAACAATTTGAACCCTTTGACCTTGACCTTTGAGTTTGACATATATTTGAGAAACTTCAACCTTCGCCACAGGCTTCCATACAGGGACATCAGTGGTTTCACAAACACATCTTGTCTTCATTATTATTTGGTGGTGTCTCCATATGAGGGAAAAATTCCTGAGAGAGATGTATTCACAACAAACAAACAAGTTACTAAAGAAAATATAAAATATGAATATGTTGGTCATGCATGAAAAAAACAGCTTTTCAAATACTGCAACCATATTGTAACCCTTTCAAAACACTC
>NW_026938254.1:675000-705000 GCF_032062105.1 Saccostrea cuccullata
CAAAGTTCTTAATACCAAATTAATGATTCTTTTTTTTAAAGTGTTCCGAATTCTTACATTTATCAATGCTATTTAAGAATGCTTGAATGAACTGATACCACTTTTGTTCATATTGATAAACATAGTATAACTGTTACGTAATTAATGCTTCTCTTTGTTGATTTGGTAGTTCATTTTAATAAAAGAGGAAACAACACATAGTGTACTAAAATGTTAAGAATTGGTGTAAACAAAATTGAATTATATCGAAATTTTTATTTCAGATATATTTAATATTGATGTGAGAGAGAAAATCTCAAAGAATTCACAAATTCACAAATGACAGAACACAAGACCTGAAAAGGAAACTCAAATTTCATAAATTTGAGACACTTGAAATCAACTCACACAGTCCTATTTCTAATGAGTACAAAACAGTTTGGACAAAGATTTGGACCAGTTTGACAGTATTGTGTAAATTTCTGGCCGCAGTCTCAGGCTTCATTCGGCCAGCATCATTCTGAGGGGAAGAGTAGTAATTTCTTGCTCGTAGAATTTCTTTTCCGCGATAGAAGATTCTCAGCATTTAGAGACCAGAAACACAGAAACATTGGGATTAACACACGTCTGTCGACAACGATAAGATTGTAATCTTTTTATGCTTATTGCGGATAGTAGATTCTTACATCTTTGTTACAGAAATCATTGATGTTTTTCAAACAAGTGAATTGTATTAATTACCACATACCAAGGTTTGCTGACATATGAACATAAATAGTTTCAATTATGAAGATTTTGGAATCGTACATTTATCTCAAACAGGACTGGAACCTTAAGGGGAAAGATTAATGAAAGACCTTGAAATGCCTCTCAAATATTCTGTACAAGATGGGGATGATAATGATGCAGAGCAAAGTTTCTACTTAACCTTGACGCGAGTGGTCATTTTAAATTGAAGAAATAGGGATTCCACATCTGGTATTTTCAGTGTATCTGGTTTTTCATCTATCCACACAAATAAAGTACTTGTCTAAGATAGAAAACTTATAAGTCCGGCCTCTTTCTCGACAGAAGCCTCTGTCACTTCAACACTTGACTTTGGAAACTCGGTAATGGGTTTTATCGAATACCTGATAAAGCAGGTATAAAACGAAATAGATTCGCAATTTCTTGATAATGCCATAATATGCAGAATATGAAAATGTCTTCCTTTATTTTAATTTTACTATCCGTTATCTTGGATACTGCAAAAGGCGTTCCCAAAAACTTTTCCGCATGTCGATCTGAAGAGGACACCATTAACTCTGTTATGAAGGATTATAACAGGCATGTTAGGCCTTGCATTGATATACACGAGCCGATGGATGTTGGCATTATTTTTAATTTGATGAACATAAACGGATTGGATGAACTCACCGGCAAATTTTCAGTCATTGGATTTTTATACATAACATGGTTTGACAATAGAATTCACTGGAATCCATCTGAATATCAGAATGTTCGGAATATCTTTATCCCTCAAACGCAGGTCTGGAGACCTGGCATTTTCCTGACAAATTCCTACTCAAAGAATCGTATCCTTGGAAATGATGAGACGATTATTCATTATACCCCTAAAGGACACGCAACATGGAATCCAGGTGATGTCATCGAAACCGTTTGCGACATGGATGTTGAAAATTTTCCTTTTGATATCCAAAGATGTGAACTAAAATATGTCACTTGGGGTTTTTCGATAACCAAGATGAATTTCAAACTTCTCTCCAACAAAGTTAACCTCAGATACTTTTCGCCGCACGGAGTTTGGGACATTCTTGAAACTGAGGCTTATACTAAATCCGAAAACAACCTAGATTTTGTTCATTTTGTTATAAAGCTAAGGCGAAGGTCAATATTTTTCTTAGTTAACATGCTGGTACCTGTCCTTATGCTAGGGATACTCAATATATTCGTCTTTGTGATTCCTGTGGCTCACGGTGACAGGATAGCATACACACTCTCGGTCCATTTGGCAATCATCGTGTATCTGACCCTGGTGTCTGAAAATCTCCCACAGACCTCAAGGCCTCGTATTTCTCTTATATGTTATCTTCTTTTGTCAAACGTTTTCCTCTCAGCTTTTATCATTATTTTCACCATCATCGGGCTTCGAATCCATCGCAAATCGGAAAAAGATGTCCCAAGTTGTATCAAGAACGTTATCTGTCATTTCACTGGAAAGAAAGAGACCGAGGAAAAAGACGATGCGTGGAAGGATGCCGGTAAATGCTTCGACCGTTTGTGTATATTTCTTTTCGTGACTGCATTTATTTTCACAAACTCTGCATTTCTCTTAAAAATGAGTCTCTCGTCGTAGCCCCTAGAAATATAAGGTACGATAGGTTTGAATAATCCCTTTTCTGGGTACATTTTTCCTTTAAAGACATACTTGTAAAAAAAATCTAATATTTTTTATTTTAGTATAGGTTGAACAATATTTTAAAATAAACTTTAAAAAGTCATGTTAATTCGTTGAAAAATAACACAATCAACAATAGGACAATTTAACAATACCAAAGACTTTATTTTCTTAAATGTACACTCATATGTTGTAGAGAGGAGGTAAGAAAAGGTACACATAGAAAAAGAATATAATACATGTATAAAATTCAGTACAAAATATCATTTTAAGATTCAGTTTAGTTATTTCCATCTATGATTTGTTTGACATTCAACAAAAAAATTGCATGATTTTTTTCAATACTAAACAAATTGTTGAAAAGAATTTTTCTATATTTTGTCTGCCTGAGAGATAGTTTGAGCTATATTTAAATCATACCTCTTTAATTTAACTTTGTGTGCTTTCAAACCATAATGAAATTCATCACCAATAGTAAAAAGGTCACATAGAGTACAGATCTTTTATTCTTTTGGGAGGCTGTTAAATATGTATATGTTGTTAATGATTTTATTAAAAAATGATTTCACTGTTTATGAATAAGTGGTATGATAATGCATATTCACGACTTATTAATGCAGCTTTTTTTCTTTTTTTTATAAAATTATTATATAAATCGTATTTATCTAGTGGATATATGGATTCTTTGACGTACATAACAGCTAAAAATGAAATTGAATGTAATTAATAAAGGGGTATCACAAGCGAGAGGCATTTGTTGACGTCAACAGAAAATGATCGTTATTGTCCACTGCTGTCAGTATATTTGTAAAATGTGACGAGAAGTAAAGCATTTGTGGGTCGGTAATGACGAGGATGATATTGTATCTTATATAAAGCGATGTTTAAAAAAACCCAGAAAACTGCCAAGAATTGTTTTCAAAATAAACTCACTGAATCAGATGCGGAAATTTTACAGTGAATTCTCAATATATCTCGAGTAAAAAATAAGTTTTCAGATCTGATTGCATAATAGTTTAATTATTTATAACAAGAGAAAAAAAAATACAGAGTAAAAAATAGATTTGAAACCACTGTAAAATTTTAAATCCTTTCCAACCAATGTTATTAACTGAATAAATGAACTGGAAGTATTTTCTCTATGAATAACTAATACGCAAACATGCATTCATATCCTCTGAGAAAATTAAATAAGCAGAGTTCATATACATGTATTAAGTGAATAACTGAACTGGAGCTGATTTCTTTTATAAATATTCATTTCCAAAATAAGACCAGTCATTGCCCCACAGAGGTCTTTAAACATACAAGTTTTTGACAAATTTAACATGAAATCTATATCTTTTTCTAATGAACATCTAATACTTTTTTCTAACATGAACTTCTCTTGTACAGTGAAACCTGTCTAATCCGACATACACTGGGAGACAATTTTTTCGTCGGAATAGACAGGGCGTCGGATTGCACAGTGTTAAAAATATGGAAAATAGCAAAATGGGAAAGAAATTTAACGTCGTAATTCACAGTGTGTCGGATTATTCAGGTGTCGGATTAGACAGTTTTCACTGTATAATATTTTATATGCCAGATATGATATTATAGTATTATAAAAGAGAATTCTTGAATTTGTTTCCAAGTACAGTGAAAACTGTCTAATCCCACACCTGAATAAACCGACACACTGTGAATTAATTCCGACGTGAAATTTCTTTCCCATTTTGATATTTTTAACACTGTGCAATCCGACGCCCTGTCTATTGTTGTCTCCCAGTGTATGTCGGATTAGACAGGTTTCACTGTAGAATCCTACAACAATATGTTTCCATTGCACATCATAGTTCATAACAATATTCAACTTTTGCCATACACCTTTTACATTATCACAATCAAAAATTAGATGTTATATATCTTCATTTTCATTTCCACAAAATTCACATTTTGCATTTTCTCTTAATTTACATTTTTGTAAAAAAGAATTACAACATAGAATATTATTCAACAATTTATAATTAAATTCACTAAGACGTTTATCATACATGAGTTTGATTTATTTCTATAAATATTACACCAGTATTCTTTACTTACACAAAAGTTTCGACCTAATATTGATTGATAACATGGATATTTAAACTTTTTAGACAACATATTCTCATAGAAAAACTTACATTTTTTATCTGTAATACAATTAAAACCACTGTTAAAATTGAAAGAATTTACAAAGTTGTCTTGGTAAAAATAAAACACTTCATATCAAACATGTTACTTACTACTTTTTTTAGAATCTTGTACTCACACAACCAGTTAGATTTATTTATCAAAGTATTTGAAATTTCTTGTAATGTTTTAAAGTTACCATTTTCATCAAAGAGATCTTTCGTATACAAAATATTACTTGCAATCCAATTTTTAAAACATATTGTTTTAGTACCTTTAAATTGATATAAAATGTTATTCCAAAGTGGTTGTCGTGCCAATTTGACATTTGATTGATTTGATACTTCTATTTCCTTTCTGCATTCATTGAAATAACAGAATATTTCTTTATAAAAAGTAGGCAGGTGAGAAATAAGTGCAAAGCTTTCGAGTTTTCTTTCAGACAATGTAAGTAAATAATTAATGTCTATATTCATTTCATTCAGGTATCCATTTATGACTTTATTCAGTATACAAGATTCATCATCTTGCTACCCAAGATGCCTTTAAGGCCTTTAATTTCAGTTCAATATCAACTACTCCTATTCCCCCTTCTTCTTGTTTGCCTATAACAGTGTCTCGCTTAATTCTATCTCGTTTGTTCCATATAAAATTGAATACACTACTTTTTAATTTTTTTTATCAACTCATGGTCTGGAATGGGTAATATTGAGCCAACATATATTAATTTTGATAAAGCTAAAGAATTAACTACACAAGACTTTCCAAAAATCGTTAATTTTCTTTTTTCCATGATTCAAACAGTTTTTCCATATCTTCATAAATTTTAATCCAATTCAAGTTGTAGCATTGGTCTTTGTTATGACCAATAAAAATACCTAAGCAGCGAACAGCATCATTAGTTACATTTATACCACACACATTTGAAGCCTATCCTTGAGACTACCTAAAAATATACATTGGGTGTTATTCAGATTAATTTTTGATCCAGCATGGTTGCAAAAAGTTTGAACAATTTCAATTGCTGTTTCTAATGAGGATTTGTCTTTTAAAGCTAAAGTTATATCATCCGCATGTTGCAGATTTTTTATTTCTGGCGAAGTTGCATTTAGTTTAATACCTTTAATATGTTCATTACTTTTTATTTTTATAGCTAATATTTCTGCGACAAATAAAAATAGCAAGGCTGAAATAGGACACCCTTGTCTTATGCCTCTAGACATAAAACAAGTTTTAGAAATCCAGCCATTATTTTTTACTTTAAAAATTGGGTTGGTGTATAAAATTTTTATCCATCTGATAAAGTTTTCACCAAAGTTAAATTTTTCTAGTACTTTAAATAAAAAATTCCATTCTATCGAATCAAAAGCTTTTTCAAAATCTATAAATAACAAAAATCTTTCACTATTATTTTCCATGCAATGTTCATAAATATCTAAAACAGTTCTAGCATTAATTCCGATATAACGTCCTTTAATATATGCTGATTGTTCATTACTTATTAATTGATCTATAACTTTTTGTAATCTTGTTTCTTTCGCCCTCTTCTATCCATTGTGCTTTAGATCTTATTTGTGCGTCTTTTGCTAATTCGTTTTGCATTTCATCTAAATCTTTTTCCAATTTTCTTTTTTCGTTCATATTAATTTGAACGCTAGGAAGATTTTCAAGTTCATCAATTTTCTTTTCAACTAACTGTATCTTCATTTTTATTTTGCGTTTTGATTGTTTAGCATAATGTATTGCTTTTACTTTGAATAATTCCCATTTTGAAATTGAATCCAGCGACTTATCTAATTCATTAAAAATCTTGATGACACCTTCTTTATATTCAGTCTTATCTAAATGAGATACGTTTAATTTCCAATATCCGGAACCGCGTTCTTGTTTGCTAAAATCCACAGAAGTTTTGAAGTATCTATGATCGCTCATTCTAGTGTTTTTATTGTGTGTGCCTGGTATGCGTCTAAAAATTATATTTTTCATAGAGTTTAAAGTATCGCTACTTACAAATACATTTAGAACAGTTATCTGAATCACACCAGGTAAAACCATCTCTCTGAGGATGTTTATATTGCCAAAGGTCTACAAAATCTAATTGATTTAAAATTTCTAATAAGCGCTTTTGCGATTTATCACTTTTCTTTTCAAAGCTACAATTAAAATCTCCACAGAGAAATATTTTACTTCCTTCAGAGGAATACAAAGAAGTAAATGTTTTAAGTCTGTTGAAAAAGGTTATTCGCGCATTTTCACTATTAGGTGCATACACATTAATAAAAGTAATTAAGTTGTCATCTACCTTGACATTAACTAAAAGTTTTCTTGCATCTTCAGATTTGTGTATATTAAGAATATTTACATTAAGTTCTTTACGAAATAGTATGGAAACCCCTCTACTATATGAAGAAAAAAAGCATGTATGGATATACCTTTCCAGTTTGAGTCATATTTTTCTTTAATTTTATCTATATAATGAGTTTCTTGTATCAATATAACGTCGAATCTATTTTGTTCTAACCAAAGATAAAACATTCCTTTCTTCATACAACGTACCTATGTAATAGTATAAATAGTTCAGTTCATTGATATACAGCGTCTGGATTGAGGGTTTTTGATATTTATTTGTCCCCTTCAGAGCTATCAGAATCAGCATTGCATCCAGAAACGTCACTGACCGCATATTCTAAGTTTAAGTGTTTTCTGATCTGCGGATTTTGCACCAAATGTATATGGATTTGTGTCATACAACTGGTAAGAGATACTGTTAATCTCCATACCCTGTATCAGAAGTTTGTTTCGATTTTCCGTATTCTTCAAATAAATGCGCCAGAGATTCCGGTCCAATTGTACACACAGGAGATCATCACCCACAAGTTAAAATACAATTAATTTGAGAAGACTCCCTCGTTAAATGTCTAACTTATTTTATATCCGGCGGAAGGAGTAGACTTTACAAAGATTGTCTTTTCCTTTTCGGTTGCTTTTTTAATTGTAGCTTATAAAATGTAATTTAACCCGGTCGTCTCAATTTTTACTTAATCAAACAGGTTAAACCAATTTCATATTTGAATTTGACACCAAGCGTTTCCAGATTAAGCCATCTTCCTTATTTCAGTCCTTTAGCCATAATTGAGATGTTGCTGACAACACAGAGTACAGATGCATACACGATCCAAGAAATTATTGAGATCTTTTTTTGCAAAACTTTTTTTCCAAAATATCTTAAAAATAAACAAAATATCTTGACAATAAAATATTCACAGTTTGAAATATTTTTATAAATGAAAATATTCGCTACTTTCTTGATTCTGTGCAGTTTTCTTTTATAATTTACAATCTTTTTGTAGGCTTATACCTCTGGTAGATGCCATGCTAATGTTCAAAATCATTGCTTTTGAAAAAAAAGCCTGTTGTACAATTAAAAAGAAAGAAGAGAACTATCGATACTTCTTACACACTGAGTATTTCACTGTCTACTACTGATTCATTTTGAACAAAATGTTAAAAATCAGAAGAAGAAAAGAGCTGATAGATCTATATATAATCCTATTTTGTATTATTTTATGGACTTTTGATCTTGAATACGTTTCGTTATCTCCCTATGTTTCATAGCATATTTTTTTTACATTTAGTGTTGTTTTCATAAGCAAATATCAAGTCTTCTTTAGTTTACGAGACCTACAACCTCTTTTCCTTAATATATCAATCAATCATTTATTTGAATCTGTTCACCATTTTACAATAGTATACAGAGATACAAAAACAAATAGGTGATTTTATATATAACAGTAGGTCTAAAAGGCATGCGTGAATAAGAAACTAAACAAAAAATTTGTAGGTTGCTATAAATGTGAAGTATGGTAATTTAGGCCGGGGAGCATATTTTATTTATTTTCTTTATAAAGAAGCACAATTTTCTCAGAAAGCAGTGTTTATTGTTATTCATAATGATTTTAAAACTAATTATATTCTGAAATTTTATTTGTTTTTCTGTTAAGCATAGCGTTCTTTCTGTTTGTAGCGAGCTGCACTTTAGTATGTAGTGAAACTCATAACTGAATTTTTTTTTAACATTTTGTACCACTTTAATCAAAATAAATTGTGGGACATCCCATGTTTTCAGAAATATTAGCAGATTTAACAATTCCTTACTAATACATACTTTACATAGGCTTTCTATTTTCGAAAGCTGTAATTTTGAACATCAGACTACAAGAAGTATTCAATAGGTGGCTATCAATGAAAACTGCACGTATCATTAGAAAGTAAAGGACATTGTTATTAAATAAAATAGCAATGTTAGATTATATTTATGTTATTAATCCAACATTTTAGATATTTGTATCATAAAAATTCTCAATAATTTCTGGGAACATCATATTTTATAATTACAATAGGAAAAAGAGTCTGTTCTCGACTTAGAATTATAAAACTCTTGGTTTATTGAAAATGTATAACCATTGTATGGCCCTATTAACCCTCTATCGAAAAATGACGATTTCTGTCATTTTTTACTATCATATTTTACATGTTTTCTACCTTTCAATCCTTTTTGTTGTATTAACCACATACAAAAGACGTTCATCTGTTGTTGCCAAATTCTTCACAGAATTGTCCACATGTCCTCAATAGTGTAATTATTTTAATTAATAACTGATGATATTTGGACGTGGTAAACAGTATTCATGGGATCTATTAATCAAACAATGTAGACATACATCATCGATTTTTTTTTCTTTCATCCTTTATTGCAGTGTCCGGGCTCGGTTTTATTACATAGTTTGCATACAGCCAACGGATCAATGCAAAAAGAGCTGTATCGATCGGCAACATTACGCTTCAGGATTAGTTCTTAGATTGTCAAGTATTGGATTTCTTACGGCAAAAGACTAATATTCGGGGTCTCTTCCAGCAAACAGCTAGGGTTGGCGTGTTTGACGCAATTGAAGCTTTTAATAACATGGAGAATTTGAAATCAATCAGATTTATGCGTCTCTGTACAGGCGGTTTCAGGGTACCATCAAGCTGATTGGACCTTTACTTCTAAAATGGGTAAGATCTACAAGTGTTTGTCATATTTCAGGAATGTCTGCTATTCTTAGATATGCACAATTAAGTCAACAGACCTCATAGACAGTGAAATATTTGGGATACTTGATCAATAAAATTTTGGCCTACTCCTGTTAAAAAGATTCGCCTTGTTCAGTCGTACTTATTGGCTCTCAATGTGAAATACATTCGTTTGTTTTAACATTAAAAAACTTTTTTTTCTATCTGTTTATAGAGACATTCTCTTGTCGATGACATAGCTAGTCCGATATCTTCAGTATGGTTCGTTGGGATCTGGCCCTCGTGTTCTGTGCCTCGGGTTTTCACATTTTTCTGGGAGTTCTCAGTGTTTGTGTCGGTGTCATTCTCAGTATTCAAGCGGAAGTCTGGTTAGCCCACAGCGTATCGCCAATATGGAGTGGTGGTATTGTAAGTACACTCGTGCCTCCTCTTTCCTTTACCTCCACTTATATGTTAAAATTTTAATTCACGATCAAATAAATCTTGATCAACAATCTAAACATGCAAAATAAATAAATCAAATTATCTTCCCAAAAATATCCCTAAGACTACAGCCACTACATGCATTTATACAAATCACATGAATAAGCAAATACAAAAGAACTTGCAAAATGCAATCAATGATTACTCAAAATTTTTACTCTTCATACAATGGTCATACATAAGTTCACAAATTACTCTGAATCTGTCTCGAAAAAAAAACCAGACAGACATGCAAATTTACACATATAGAATACATATATCTATTACCAGTATTTTATGCCAAACGAGAAAAAGTAAACTTACAAAGTAGAATGTATAGGACTAACAAATAAGTTCAAATGTTTTAATATCTCACAAGAATCGAATAATGGGCAAGGTGAGGTCCATTACCCAAATGTTGAAAAGGTCATCCCAGTCATGATCAAGAAGACCCCACAGTTCTACAAAGGCCCGTTCTGCAAATCATATCTTAAATTTTATAAAATGTTTACTCCCTTTTTCTTTTGGCAGTTTTTCATAACTGGACTAGTTGGAATACTGTGTGCGAAGAGAAAAACATCCTATGTGGTAATTAATTCTTTAAAATTCATTTATTTTATATTCAGTAGAATAAATAGTTATGAACAACTGAAATATCATCCTTTCTTCAGATAATGTGTTTCATTGCCATATCAGCCGTTTCTATGGTGACGACCTTTGTCAGTTTTCAACTCCTGCGAGTTGGTCTTCAGAACCATGCTACTGACGGCAGTACCTTCCAGAAGGAGGATAAGGACCCCCTAATTCTGATCGCCTTGGTTACCGCTGGGGTGGAGTGTCTCATATGTATCCTCTCCATCCTCCTCAGCTGCCGCGTGGCCAAAATAGCGAAGGAGGAGATGTGTCAACAGAGAGAAGGCATGTTCCACATTAAGGTACTTGGACAAAAAGACATTGTGGTTGTAACCAAACCGCTCCTAGATAGTGCTAAAGACACTGTTATATAGGCAGCGCCATAAAAACGGTGCTAAAGACACTGTAAATTTATTGTAACCACTGTTTTCAAGAATGACATTCATAACACATTTGTTTGATATTATAGTTAGCAAATCTATATTAATGAAAGTTCGGCTCACCTTACCTCTCTGTATTTGAGTATGATTATATTTCGCTATGTTGCTGTAGGACAACGAATGTATATCCCTATGTAGTTCCATTGTTGAGAAAATCATTGATTATCAAGTAATGAAACCCATCAAATCAAATTATTTATTAATATTGTGAAAACTAGGAGGACAGCACGTATTGATGTATGATTAGAAGGTGATTCATATAAATGTATAGATAGGGTACAAGGAAAATTAAAATAGCAAATAGTTGATTTTCTTTTTTCAATTTTTGAATTACCAAATGAATTCCACTGTGGTCCTGTGATACAAAATACGATGTCAATAACACATTTTTCACGTACAGGAAAATGGTTCCTCTTTTGTGTTTACAAATATCCAGGACAACTTTAGTAACTTCGATGACATCAGTGTCGACACGCCAGCCGAGGCACCGGAAGTGACTGGTCCCCATCCGTCCATCTCGAACAACGCCAAGGGAGTCCGATACCAGTGTCCCGAGCCAGGCCATATATCTGAAGAATGGAATAACGGATCAAACCCAGTGTCGATTCCGATAATCAAAATTAACACAGCACTGGAGAAAGGAAGTTCACCAAGTGAAAGTCAGACAGGGGAGGACGGATCAGATATTTATGTAGAAATAAATAGATAAAAAAAATCTGATTATCATTTTATTTAATGGATACAACAGTACATATAATTCACATAATAGAGTGCATTTGAAATGAGACTATGAATAGTTAAAAAATGAACAGGGTAATTATGTATCAAAAAATCTCGAGTTATCACTCTGTATGGTGATACAAATGAATACAGATTACTTTACAGTACCAGCAGAAAACGTCGCAAAAAAATCTCATATTTCTGTTTTAAAAGAGTGATATGACATCGATTTCTTGGTCCTCTCAACGCTGATTCAAGATGATTTTGTCAGCTTTAAAGTGCCTGCGACAAAGTAGAGGTTTCTATAATTAAAGACCGATGAAAACCATATAATGTGTCCTTATATATTGATATAGGAGTTTTGTTACAGCTTTCTCCTCGGAATGGTCAGCCACATCGCGGGATTAAAAGTTTATTAAATTAAGCATCTTGGACTTCTTGGTTTAAACCATAGAAAAATATATTATAAATTATAATTCGTTAAGGAAGAGCATACGCATATCAAATCAAACAAACACTGACAGTTTCAAAAAAAAAAAAAGAAATTTGTTTTATGTCCCATATGAGAAAGTTTCACTGATATAAGGATGACGTGTTGCAAAATAAAAAAATCTTTTCCGCTGAGGGGACATGGGACCCCAATTTTTAAGGTCTTTAACACTTCAGAGGGGTTCGATGTCCCGAGAGCTTGGCTAGGAAACAGTTGTTATCTATATGTCCTTTCAAATATTTTTTTTATTGACTTAGGTCAGTCGCAGCCAGGGTTTGAACTCAGGACCTTCCGATCATTGACCACCCGGCGATTGATTTGTAATGAAAAATGCGGATAGTGAAGAAACATGTTTTCTTTTGTAATCTTTAGTACTGGACATCATAACGATGATTGCATAATGCTTTCATGAAGGTTATTTTGGCAGCTGAGACTTAGTTAAACGCAACATCCATTTTTCTAACACTGTAAACCAACTATTATTCGCGTCATCTTTTATTCGCAATTCGTAGGTTTGAAATCCTTCCGCGACGATTAATTTTTGCGACTGAGGATCATTTTCTACCGATATGAATCAAAATAAATGGTTCATGGCGATAAATATTCGCGAATTAATGTAGGTCACAAAACTTGCGAAATTTCTCGCTCCTGAATAAAAGTTGGTTTACAGTATACAGCGAATAGGGGTATTTATAAATGCAATAGACAGAGTATGGGGATAGAAATGAAATATACAAAATATGAGGATAGAAATGAAAAATACAAAATATGGGGATAGAAATGAAAATACAAAATATGGATATAGAAATGAAATATACAAATTATTGGGATAGAAATGCATTTTCAACAACGTCATATACTCTATTTAAATTTATAATAAATTGAATATTGAATTGTTAATTTTGGGGTTTATATATTTTTTATTTTAAAAAAGCATGGCCACTGACAGATTTTTTTTTACAACGAATTTTATAAAAATATTAAATAATGAAGTCACCTTCTTCAGTGAGTTATGTCTATTTTAAAAATGTCAACACAAATAAATAATTCGGTTAATAATATTGAACTTTTTGCCAATAAAAAATAGGTTGTTAGATAGATTCAGTTCAGTTTGTTTACTTTTGTTTTACCGTATATCCGTTTTTTCGCCATGATCTATTTTTCGCATTTTTGCGATCATTTTTAATTCGCAAAATATAAAACACGCAGAAATTATGTCAGCTATAATGTGACATAAAAACATTACCATTTTAAACACAAAAATCTTTAATCGTACAAAATAACTTACGCAAAATATAAACTGTACTAATCTACCCCTTTTTGGCAAAATTTCCAACACGCGAAAAAAAACGGATATTCGGTATATCATTTTTTCTTAAAAACCCAATGAATCACATGTACTAAATACATACATGCTTGCTGATGAAGTCTGTGTTCGAGCAGTTTATCAAGTACTCACTGCTTTTTTATTGTTCACCAACAATGAAATGTTTTGCATATCTTTTAAGATATTTTTAAAAGACACATTTGTTTTTTTTTTCACGTACATTTAGTTTGTTGTTTTACCGTTCGATTAGTTTTTAAAAAATATCTGCAGGATTGTGCATTTATGAATCATTAAACCAAGAATATAAAAACATTCATATGTATAATTCATATACAATGACTTTGATTTTTTGATATTGAAAGAAATTAAAAGAATTTTTTTAATTCTTCAGTTTTCCTTTAATATATATTCAGTATTAAAACATAATTACTATGACAAGGCTAACAATGTTTTCAATAATTTTATTATTTGTTCATCCGGTTCTTTATGAAGGACATGGATATAACGAACTAAAATTCAAAAACGAGTTTTGAAGCAGAGCAAACACGGACCGCTTAAACATTAGGGGTGGGATGAGGTACCATGGAGGAGTGAGCATCCCCTGCCTACCGGTCACATACACCGTGTGTTCCTTTTCATGATCGGAAAATAACGGAAAAATCCGTCGACAATACAGCATGTAAATAATGGCCTAAAATTGGTAAGAAAAACGTCAGACAGCATATGACTCGTTGATAAATTGTATTCGCTGACAAGGTCATTGTATCGACCACACAACTTACGAAATGATGACTTTAAACGAGACTGCTGATATTCTTGTTTCAACAACTTGTTTATCAATAACTTACCCCGTTTTAGAACTTGTTCATGCGTAGATCATGCTCTTGCGAATCGTCTCAGTTGAGAGATATAAACCACGTATGCAAGTGATGAAGGTACTAGACAATTTTATGTGATAAGTTAAAAGTTTTAGGAGTTTTATCCACTGAGTGGTTCAAATCTTATCTGTCTTGTAGACAACAACAAGTTCATATTAACAATACTTCATCAGACTTTAATTCTGTAAATTGTGGTGTTTCTCAAGGCAGCATCTTAGGACCTCTTTTATGTTTAATATATGTCAATGATATGACTGTCAGTATTGATGATGACTGTAAATTAATTTTATATGCGGATGACAGTGCCATTTTTTATGCACACAGAAATCCTGTTATTATTGCTCAAAAACTGGGCATTGTTCTTGACAAATGTTCTTCTTGGTTAGTTGAAAATAGATTGTCACTCCTTTTAGGTAAGACAGAATCTATTTTATTTGGTCCTCCAAGAAAGCTTAAAAGTATCACAGATTTTAAAATTGTGTGTAATGGTCACATTATTAAAGGTTCTGACAGTGTTAAATATTTAGGAATCTGTATTGACAAGTCTCTTTCATGTGAAAATATTGTTTTAAGTATCATACAAAAAGTTAATGCTAGACTTAAGTTTTTATATAGAAATGCATCCTGTCTTAGTGCACAGTCTAGAAAGACCTTATGTTCTGCCTTGATACAATGTTATTTTGACTATGCCTGTTCTTCTTGGTATTGTGGAATAAACAAGCAACTTAAACACAGATTACAAGTAACCCAGAACAAAGTAGTACGGTTCATTTTAAACCTGAGTCCTAGAGAGAGTATTTCTAACAATATTTTAAACTCTCTAAATATGTTAAGAGTGGAGGATAGAGCTAAACAATTAAGATCAAATCATTTTTTTAATATATATCATGGTAATGCACCAGCTTACCTCCATGATCATTTTGTATTAAATAATAATATCACAAGAAGTGCAACCAATAAGAATTTTATTATATCAAAGATAAAAGGGAAAGAGTCTTCATGTTTTTTTCTATAATGCTATCAGAGATTGGAATACATTGCCACTAGAGATCAAAGAGGTGAAAACAAAACAAAGTTTTAAGAAAGCTGTAAGATCTTTTTTTATCTAAAAATGCTAGTGTTACTACATAAAAAGCTTTCTAATTTTATCGTTTATTTATTATTTTAGTATTAGGATTTTGTGATAATTATAAAGACAAAAATGTGCTACTGTAAACATGTCATATTTCAAAGCATTGTGCTATACTCATAAAAGTACCTGCCTAAATTCCAATGTTTATGTAATTTTGTTATTTTTTGTATACTAACATGGCTGTTATTTGAGGACCCCATTGGAAATAAGCTTTTTTAAACAGGCTTTTATGGGCTATCCTTAAGTAATATCTATCATCTGTATGTCACGCATTATTTAATAATAATTACATGTATATGTTAAATTAAATCTTCTCTAAGTAGCATAGTGCTGAGATAATGTGTGTGTGTGTTTTCTTCTAGTAGTATGCTAGTCTGTAATGTTTTAATATGTGAATCATGACATTCTGTGATATTTTACCTGAATGAAATGAAATGAAACTAGACAGTATATTACTGCATAACTGAGAGAAGTTGATGATTGACAAGTTAAACCAAAGTCATCGCGATTATCATAAAGCTTGGTTGTTGACCCTCTATTTTTTCTTAATGAGAATATCAATGTTTTTGTGGCTTTTGCTTATCAGTTGTGAACACCATAAGGTTACAGATATGATTTATGAACCTCTAGGAAAATAGTGATTAAAAATAGTCCGCAATGGTTAGAACTGAAATAAGGCTTAGATCTCTTGGGGAAACAATACAAATTAAACAACACAGACATAACCGAAAGGCGTGTTACTATTTTTAGAGTAATTAAGGATATCCGATCCTCAGCCAGGAAGGATAACTTCAAAAATTAACATTTAATTTGAAATGCATCAAAACTAAGCTTGAAAATGAAATTTTTTCATGCAACAATTTTCATTTTATTCATCTTTATAAGATTCAAGGTCTTTGGAAGTCTTAGAGAAGGTATTATAAAAGTTGACATTTGTACCCTATAAAAGGAGAAAAAATTAATACAGTTTTAAAGAAATCAGATTTTCTTGAATCCAGCCTTAGATACCAATGCTTATTAGCATGATATGAAATGAGAAGTGATTTATGGTATCTTTCAATGATAGCAAAAGCCTTTTACACCATGTATTATAGAATACATGGCGGAAAAAGAAGACAAAAAATACCAAATAAGTATAAAAAGCATGCCAATTTCTCTGAATTCCTGGATACCTATTGTTTTTTAGCCTAAAGTATATTTGTTGATCAAATTGCAATTAGAAAATGCATTGCTGATATTCCAATTCGCCTTTTCTGCAAAAATATTGGAGATTTGACAATTTTCCCTATATAATATGATTAACTTTGATCTTTTACTTTAAAGAAATACTGTGGATAAAATTACATAACTTTGTGGATTCAGAGATACTTTTATGAGTACTTTTGATTACTTAACTGCTAATTTAATAAATCTGAGGATCGGACTACCTTAATGGCAGAAAATAAACAAACGTGTTTTTTTTTTACAACAAGACTCTATATTTATATTATTTCAGTAAAGTATAAACAATCAATCTGCACGTATTCTCTTTAATAACTCACTTAATTAGTCAGCATTTTATTATTTTGCCAAAAAAGAAATTAAAATCGAAAAAACTTTTATTAGAATATCACCATATAAGGTAATTAAGTTGAATTAGTTTGTTGACAATAAAAAAGATTTATCAAAACATTAATTAAAATGTGTAACATTCAGAATGCATACATGAAATCTAAACTGAATTTTACATTTCGAATGTTTCAAAATAAAACAATTATTGGTATACTGAGTATTAATTTGTTTACCACAGTCCAATGATATTTTCGACCTTTGTCTGACCAGCATTCCGTTTATGAACCTTATCTCTTTTTCCCCATTGCATTCATATTGACAAAGACTCCATTAGTGTAGAAAGTATCGAGGCACAGAGGGAAATTACCATACTGAAGTCTTCGGACATTTAAGCAGTACGGTTCGCCAAGTAACTAGTAGATAATTATTCGCTTAAGTTGTCGGAAATTTTTGGCAAAATTCTGTTACTTCCGTCTAAAACTGTACGATCTACATATATACGGCAAGACAAAAAGAGAAAAAGAAATCTTTTCATTAATATGTTTTTTTTTCCAATTAAAACACAGAGTTATCAACAGACATATCGAATTATGTGGAAATAACCTGCGATCGTTTAATTTCCCTAGTCGAAGAAAAAAAAGATAGAATCTCGTAGCCAAATTCTCTTTAAAATTTATCTCATAAAAACTACAAACCATGCGATTCCGTGACGGGGCGTTTTAAAATACGAACCCCCGATTTCTAAAGGTGGGATCAGGTGCCCAGGCGGAGTAAACATTACCTGCTAATCGTTCACACCCGCCATGAGCCCAATATATCGATTACGTAGACGGAACATTCCTTGGTTAAATTTAGTACAAGAAATAATGGTTAACAATGGGTATGAAACAAACAGCCTCAACACGAAGCCCTGATAGGTTATATTTATCTTAAGTTCATTATGATAAATGGCCATAAAAAATTACCAAATGCTGACTTTAAATACGAGGGTGTTGAAATCCCTGTAACATCAACTTCTGCATGAATAGTCTGCCTCGGTTTACACACCATATACAGTTGATAACATAAATAAGGAAAGTTGACGATGTCATACAGTTTAGTTGTCCATTTAGATATGAGTTGGCCTTTGTCGTCTACAGTTAATAGTTTTTGAAACATAGAAATATGAAACAGATATGACAGACCCTCTAAAGTCTTTTAATTCAAGCTCATTGGGATTTACTAGTATCGTGTTGACATACATTGTTTGAAGAGAAATAACTACTGTTTTTTGATGAAATGTCGTTATACAGTATCTGAAAGTCGAGTTGAAGTCCGCGGCAAGTATTCCCTTCTCCTCAGGTAGACTTTTTAAAATATAAATTCTGTTTCATATGAATATTCTTAAACAGTTTGCTTAGTAAAAGTTATGGCCCGTGAGGCGCTTGAGTTAGGGTCCGTTGTGTGTAATATATAACTTGCATATTTAACCGAATATGTTTTTTGGGGATTTCTGATCTAATACAATTTAAAATAAAATTTTTGCACATTAGTGGTTTTAAATTTCTCTGATAAAAAAAAACATAAATACAAAATACTCGTAACCGTCCGTAATCGATATCATGCTTTACCCATTTTTATTACACACTTAGTAATAAATACAGTTTTTTTGCATATGCGATATGGCTGACGTCACAATAACCATATCAGCCTTGCAGAGCTGATATGGATTTGCACGGCTGATAACCTATATCAGCCCCGCAAATCCATATCAGCCCTGCAGAGCTGATACGGCTATTTTGACGTCAATATCACACCCTTAGTAAATTAAACCACAAAAACAGTACTTGTGATCATACACAAGTTTTGGTGGGTTCATACATGTATTCTCTTAATTTTAACTTTTTGAAAATAAGGTTAATCTTAATTTACAAATACATGTAATAGATTACCCGGGTATTTTCAAATTACGGATCGAGTGCATTGAAATAGAAGTAGAAACAAACCCAAATCGTATGAGACAATAGACCATGTACATGTATGTAAGAAGTCCATGCATGATTATTTACTAATTTTCTTCTCAACTTACATTATGTAATGTATGCTGTATTTTATTACTAGGTGTGTAATAAACATATTAATACATACCCTTTTCCACATCACATCCTGTATCAGCCCTCGGGCCTTCGGCCCTCTGGCTGATATTGGTGTCTCGGGCTGATACAGGATGTGATATGGAAAAGGGTATGTATTATTCTCTATAAAAACAATATGACTTTCTTTTAAATATCTCAAAATAGACTGTTTATGAAATTATATATCATGATAGTAAAATAGGCATGATGACATGTGGAAATCAGAGATTATGGTAAATAACTTTTAATTCTGATGTATTGTAACTTCCAGGTTGTTTAACACAAGGCATGGATCTAGAATTCACAAAGGCGGGACTTTAAATATTTAAAAAGTGATACCTATCAAAGTATCCTGAGGCAAATACAACAGGAAACATGGCATTGTGTACAAGGGTAAATTTGGGCAAAGTTCATTGAATTTAGAACAACCCCTATCCCGTATACCGATACAGGTCATTTTCAGTTCGGCAATAGAAAATTGTAAATTAGTGAAAGACACTTTTAACGATAAAATTTCTATTAAATAACCAATCTAAAAACTTATATCAGCTTTGTATAGTTGACACGTAAAAACAATTTCAAGGATTGTAAAAGATACATAAAACGTTCCAATAAATAAATGTATATAAATACAATTTAATTTATTGCATATAAAAATCTTTATTTTTAACAAAAAATGCATAACAAACATATAAATTTGAAAATTATTCTTTTTATGTAAAAACACGTAGGTATTCTTATGTAAAACACGTAGGTATTCTTAAAACAATATTGCGTTTTGCTGTGTTTCAATTGATACGCATGTATGTTAAATTATACTTACATATATAGATTAGACAATTTTCCCAAAATAGTAATACAGTACTAATGTTCCTAAAATGCGCAATGTATACAAGGTACATATTATTCATGTGAAAAGAATGAATAAAGATGTAAACCTGATATACAAACTTATCACAACCCAATCCTCAATTTTTCAATACAACCCACACTGACGGAAAACTCGGATTCCTTAATGTTAACGTTAGTTGTTCAGTTTCCGTAACAACACAATAAGGAAGGCGTGGTTTTGCCTATCTTCCCACACTTTTCACACTTGGTTTTGGCGAATTGACCTGGAAACTGTCTGTTTTATTTGAGATTGAGTGATATGGATAAACAGGGGCGAAAGTGATGTCGTACGAAATCTTGTCACATTCTGGGTCATCTTCCACATTGACCTTTCCCAGGACACTCTCCGTGTACTTAACACAAACTGAAAAAAATTGACATAATATCAACGTGTAAATTGCGAGTGTAATGCCTGTAAGGAAAAAAATTATTACATCATATGTACATTGTAAATTTTGTACAAACATACTAGTATTGTATTTTTTTTTTTCATTCTCAAAAAATTGATAACGAACAGTATTCAAAATATAAGCCAAGCAAACACGGACCTCCAAAACATCAGAGGTGGGATCAGATGCAATGGAGGAGTGAGCATCTCCTACCGACCGGTCACATTTTGATGTGTTTCTTGTCATGATCAGGAAATAAAGGGAAAATCCGTCATCAATTCAGTATGTAAATAAAACAATTAGTATGAAAAACGTCAGTTATCATTTGACTCAATGATAAATTGTATTTGGTAGCAAGGTCATTGCATCGACCATAGAACTTACGAAATGATGACTTTAAACGAGACTGCTGATATTCGTGTTTTAGCAATTGCTTGTTTGTCAATAACCTATCTCGTTTTAAAAATTGTACATACGCAGTGCATGCTCTTCCGTATCGAATCAACTGAGAGGTATACAAGTGTAAACCCCGTATGCAGGTGATGAAGGTACTAGTATATTGCTGCATAAGTAAGTGAAGTTGACGATTTAAAAGTTAAAAGTCATCGTGTTTTTCATAGAGTTTGGTTGTTAAATTACCATTAACATCTTTTTCGACTAAATATCCTAATATGAAACAGATGTGTCAGAATCTGTGGCACACCTTTTATCTCAAGCTCACATGGATATATCGTATCGACATAAGAATGGAAATAACTATTGTTAATTGACCATACGTCGTCGACATATCAAAATGTCGAGTTGTAGGCCAAAGCAAGTGTTTTCTTCTTTTCACTTATAAAATTTTGGACAAATTCTACTTCATATGAATACAAAAATAAGTATGCTAATAATGGGTATAATTGGTAGCTATGGGAAATCCAATAGAACTTGGAATACCTAGTGTCCAAAAACCACATAGATATTGTCAATCAGAAACCAAAGCATCTTTTTAATATCAATTTCATATTACTTGTACGTACCATCAAATTTTTTAACAAAATAATTTTGCAAATGACAAGGTAAGAAAATTTACGTAGAACATTTACTTGACCCGCTATGTATCTTTGTAAGGATTGTCATGAAATTTCGGATTCCAATATAGATATGGTAATTCAAATTCATTTTGGTTGTTTGGGATATTAGAAATATTTTTAAAAAAAACTGCCACATGATTTTGAAGAATTTTTTCCTAAGAAAGGGAACTAAGAGTATAAGTTGGATTACCACTTGTAGAACATGTAGAATGAAATCCAAGTTCTTAAATATACAATTTATATAATGATCCTTATAAACGCTTCTGAAATACAATTTATACAATGATCCTTACAAACGAAGACAATGTTGTTACCTGCTTTCTCAGTAGCGACCAGTATGTACTGATCATGCATTCTATCTAATTCTTTTTTCACTTCTGGATTATTGAATATAGAAGTAGATAAACATGATAAACATATACAGAAACGAGTCTTTGATATATGTCAAAATGTCGCACAACTTACGTAGTTTTTTGTTATCGTTGGTATGGATGACTGGAGAGTTTACTGAAACTCCTGACCCACAGTATGAAAAGTTACTGATTGAATTTTTTAAGGGCTTCGTTCCTATAACAATTTCCATTTTAACTGGCAGAGTGAAGGCTGGCCCAGAGGGATGGATCTTTAACTGAAAAAAAAAGTCCACACCGACATGAAGACACAATTACTCCTTTTGATCAGCCATAATCCGTTATCATTTACTTTAAGCAAAACTAATGATACATTTGAAATAAAATGAACTCCTTTAAGGGATGTTAAACATATTAAAATTAACAGACAAAACTAAAATCAGTTCTACTTTACTTTGAAAAAAAAATATGCTTCTACTCTATGTGAAATGCCATCTGACAAAGGTATGTGAATATCATTTACCTCGAGTACATATGAGACATCGATGATGTCACATCCTTGAAGATAAGATGGCGGAACGGAAGGTATGACGAGTCGCTCCCCTGTCCACACGCCTGTTTTCCCAGCATTCCATTTGTCCTTACAAACAGACGCGACTTGGTTAGTGTGAGTTTTCGATTTTTTGGACGTGTTGTAACGGACAACCTGTTTGATGAAAAGAACAAGAATTTTATTAATTATTACTTTATAAGGTGGGGATTGTTGAACATGTAATATTATATGGCATCAAATTGATATGTAATCATTTTCAAAGATAACATTCTCATTTTCACAAAAAATTCGGAACAGCTAATCAAATTTAAATTGTTTTATTTCTTAGATTTCATTTGCAAAAAGAATTATGGACAAACAGTACTTCATTGACACATTTCAGTCAGATGAATATTAAGGAATGATTAAAAAAAGCAACTCGGTTCTAAATAACCTAAATAACATAATTATAGTAAAACAAGTACAGTAAAACTTGTCTAATCTAGCCGCCAATGGTTCCAAAAAAATCTTATTTAATACTTAGCCTGAAATCGGTTTCCTCGAGTTTCAGTATTTTTAGACTTATTTCGAAATCTAGACTTATTCAGCAGAACTTTGAATCCCTTTCAGTGATTTTAATTAAGAAATAGATAACATTTTAAACAATTTACCATTAGCAGCGTAACACTAGCTGCAGACACCTTCCTGCCACTTCTATTCTCAATCTCCACGTGGATGGGAATTCCTTCCCCGGGAACGAATCCAATTGTTTCTAAATATAGCGTGGCACAAATAGGTCCGGACTTACAACACAGACAGCAAAGAGTCATCTCGTTACTGGCATCTGTCGATTGCTGTTACAACAAAAACCAAATAAAGGCATGTACCATAGATACAGAATTACCAAATAACATGCATAAGTTATCACTTCTGAGATTTTAGTCAGTATGTAAGCAAGTCATTGTGTTTTTTTTAAGTGTTATCTGCCAAATATTACAAAAAATGTAACACAGTTACAAGTGTTTAATATAATTATATATATATATATAAAGATAACGAACTGTATGTAAAATGCAAATGTCAATAACCTATGACACACTAAAACCTGAAATTTAAAAATATGTAAATGTTATTCATTAAAAAGCATAACATGAACAGGTACATCAAATTCTTGTCTTTAACCTACATTGTACTCTCTCTTTAAAATATAATTATCATTATTGTACTAATTTTGAAGGTATTTTCTATCGATTAAACTGAAATATCAAATTATAACGACAACTGTATCCCTGTGTTTCATTAACACAACAAGGAAGGGTTCATGGGAGAGAAATTCTAATATTCATGATGGAAGTCCTTTAATAATTTATAAGGTAAGGAGAAATTTCCGTTATTATACTTCATATATGCAACTAATGTCTCAGATAAATTGGTAAAATGTCAATAAAATGATGCAAACGCATCCATTATAAAACTATGAAAATGCAAATGAAAATTTTACATGAAACAATTATTAGGTTATTTTATTGAGCTAGCATGCATACAAGTATTTATACCTTATATTGAATGTGAAAATAACTTTTTTGTAAACCTCTAATTATGGAAGCAATATCCTGGCATGCCATTTTTTTTTATTATTTGCTCTGCTCCTATTTTGTATTGTTTTATGGACCTTTGATCTTGAATACTGTTTGTTATCTCAATATGTTTCATAGTCATGTAAGATAATAGGACACATGGTCAGATAAGAGGTTTTAAAAGTGATAATTTTATTTTGTAGCCCCATCTTGATCTCTCCTTTTTGAAATTATTATACTTCAAAATGTAGGACAATCACTTAAGGTGGCAAGGAGAAGGCCATATGAGCTGATGAGATAGACAGAATATTCCATGGTCAAAAGTTTTATCAAATCAAAGGCTATGCAGTTGGTATAAAATATATCCTTTTAAATACGACCAATGAAAGGTATATGTGCTAACAAGTTCATTATAATGACTATAGAATTTACGAAATTCTTTAACGACCAAAGAATGTATGTGAAATGTTGACTTAAAACGAAACTGTTGACATCCCCGTGATATCAGCTTCTTCGTCAGTAATCTGCCTTGGTTTGATCATGCTTTTGGGCATCGATTGATTGACGGATTATATGTTGTTTTACGTCCAATTCGAGAATTGTTCACATTTGTAGAGACGTCACCATTTGCCGGTGAAGGACTTCAAATTTTGACCTTTACTCTTTTTTGAGGGTGCATAAAACTTGTAACTACATAAAACAGGAAAGTTGACGATGAAAAAGCTGAACTCATTCTGTTTGTTATTCAGTAAGTTTAGTTGAATGTTGGTTCTTATCGTCTATAGACAGTAAAACATCCAAATGAAACAGACTACACGGTATCTTTAACTTCGAGTTCACTGGCAAACTGTATATCGAGACGTAATGGAAGTAACTGTTGTTAATCAATATAACGTCGACGATAAATCTGAATGTCGAATTAAACAATGTTGAGCAAGTGTTTCCTTCTTCCAATGAAGAATATTTCTTCTTCTTTTTTTAAATTGCCTCTAGAACAATTTTCATTGCTGGAGTTATGCGCCCAAAAAAGAATGTTTTACGTGTCATAATGTGTTGATCTTCTGATGGAGAATTTTTTTTAGAATGACTTTTTTATTATATGTACGTCCAACAAATAAGTATATAATTTAACTGTAAGTTACTCATGTTACTGAGTATAACTTAATTGTACCTGTAATCGCAAGTCGTTGTTCAAGTCAAGGTGATTGATCAATAATTTCTGTCAATCATTAAAAAAACATAGTTTCTGATTTGATTGACACGTAATAAGATGCGACCTATGTGACCCCTCATACCTGATAGTCTGAGTTTGTGTCCGGAAGATGAAAACGATTGCCTGGTCACGCGTCAAACACTTTCATGTAGGCCTTGTATACACGGGGGTTTTTTAAACACATCATTGGATAAAAATTTTATTTTAAAAACAATTGAGAGTTAGATAAATAAAACATGACTTCATAAAATATAAAATTTTGCTTTTAATCTCAACGGATATATTGTATTTTAGGCGGTATGTTTCCAAGATATCTGCTGTATATTTTACTTTTGCACAAAAACGCTATTTGCCGATTAAAATTGGAATATGATAAGTAGGAAATTTTTTTTAGCACAAACGGCACGGATAAAAAATTCCTTTATCCGATCTTTTACCTACTTATATATGAATACAATCTATACCATGTTCCGCTGTAAAGTTCTGAAATGTCAGAAACAGCATAACCGAGTTTCGAAGTAAACTTTTACAATTTCCTAACATCTGTCAGTACCAAATACTCGAAATTTAAAATGAATGATCAATTCTTAAAAGTATAAAAAAAAA
The DNA here is from genome assembly GCF_032062105.1 of Saccostrea cuccullata. Lineage (NCBI taxonomy): Eukaryota > Metazoa > Mollusca > Bivalvia > Ostreida > Ostreidae > Saccostrea > Saccostrea cuccullata. The sequence goes on from NW_026938254.1 coordinate 700,986, forward strand.
ATCTTGCGAACAATAATAAATTTTAAACATACGAACACCTGCAAATGGTAAAATATATTAAATTGTTGGAAAAAAACGTAGGCAATATTCCTATCGCGGTACGTACGGTACATTGTGTATGTTCACAATACGGATAGGCCTACCTATGAATGGAATATTTTATTACATTTTTTTAAATTTGACATTTACACAAGTTTAATTTAAAAAAGATATGTTAACTTTGTAGTTTTACTCTGTGTTCTCTTTAATTTGTCATTTTTTAAAATATAAAAACGATATTTCTTTATAATTTTTTTCTTCATTAGATATCGCAATGAAAGTATTTATAAATAAATTTTATATTGAAATTTTCAATTATTTCAAGTAGTTTCACTCAAACAGACACGAAACACGGAATTTGAAACACTGATCACCAGACACAGACTTCCTGTGTAATGCTACGTGTATATAGATTTTTGACATCTTAAAGGGTATGATGATACATGAACAGTAAATAACACCACTGTTACTTGGACCACTCCCCCTCCTCAGGTAACCGTACGGTAAAAAAATTGGGTCTTTAATTGTACCTGTAATCGTAAGTCGTTGTTCAAGTCAAGGTGATTTATGACGGTGAAAAGTTTCATGGTTGTATGCTCTATTTCATATAGTTTCCTGATTCTAGCAGACACGTAATAACGGATGCGACCAATGGACCCCTCATAGGAAGTAGGACAATCTGCCGGAAGATGAAACTCGAATGGGAGGGAGTGTGACCCGGCGGCCAGGGTGTTCACCTGGCTGGCATTGTTACCTACAACAGAAAAGTTTTTTAAACACATACATTGATCAAAGAAATTTTACTTTGAACATTTAAAGTTTGTATCAGAATCGGAATAATCAGAATGTTAGTGACAATAAATCACATATAGGAGGCATGGATATATCACAAATGTTTTATCTTTAAAGATTATATTTTACTATTTGAATAAAAAAGTTTTTTTTTGGTAGATTAGATTCACTCTGTTGTAATTCTTTACCATAAACATGAACGGTGTGGTCAAAATATATTTCTTCACTAGAGAAGTGCTTGGCCACGGCCTTTTTGTTCTTTCCATGACCACTTGAATGTTTTTCCACCCAACCAACACTAGCATAACCATGGAAGCGAAGTAAAATATCTGCAATTATAACAAAATACCCTAAATTCCACAAAATTATGGAAAGAGCCGTTTACAGATACCATAATATGCTTACATAAATCCACAGAATTTCAAGCAAATATTGATAAAGCTTTCCTTATTCATATTATTTTGTCAGTTTAAGGACAAATGATACAAACAAACATGTCAAAACAATTTTAAACAAAAAAAAAAAAAAACTTGGGTGATGTTTAAATAAGCAAAATGAAAAAGTTTCACCGCTTCGTTTTTTTTATTTTTTATTCAAAATTTCACATAAATGGTATTTGAAGTAAAAAATATTTGTATAGATTAATATTGTTTGAAGGGACTTATGTTAATCACAGAAGGTTTACAATTTTTTATATTCTACAAATTTGTTATTTTCAATTGTTGTAGGCCAAAAAATATATAATACCACTCCATTTTTTTTGGTATCATCTAACCCCTAACACCAAAGGGGATATATTAAAAAAGAGGAATTGTTTTACAGTTCATGCAGTAATATCATTATCAAAACAATTTCCTCATTCTAACACGTTTGAAAATCACTCTGGGAAATAAAGTATTCAATATTTTGTGGTCTTTCTTACGTTGGAAATTCTTACCTTGAATTTTTAATTTCCCAGAAAGCTGCAGGACAACAGATCCACAAAGAGGGTTTCCCGAAACACAAACATTGTCAGTGTTTTTAAATTCTATGTCAAATTTATCTAGTTTTCCCATATTAAAGGGGATAATGATACATGAACAGTTATTTTCATTCACATTGTTTCAGAGTACGTCAACTTCCATATCTGTTATTTTTATTTTTTAATTTCCCTTGCCTGAAAATAGATTCAAATGATTTTAGATTAAGCAATTTCTACATATAGAATATCCATTCAAAACAGATAAAGTACATATTGTGAATAAAACTAGTAGATCATTTACTTTTTGTGGAAAGTATATTATTAATCATGATTTATTGTTATATACAATATAAATTATATTATGACACATCTGTTTCATACTTGGATATTTTACTTGAAAAAGACGTTAATGGTAATCTAACAACCAAGCTTATGATAAACGTGATGACTTTAACTTTTCTATCGTCAACTTCCCTTACTTATGCAGCAATATACCTTCATCAACTACATACGGAGTATATATATATATCTCATCTTGATGTCGATACGTAAGATCGTCATGATTCTACGTATGAACAATTTCTAAAACGAGGTGAATAATTATTGACAAGCAAGTTGATGAAACAAGAATATCAGCAGTCTCGTTTAAAGTCATCATTTCGTAAGTTCTATGGTCGATGCAATGACCTTGTCAGCAAATACCATTTATCATTGAGTCAAATGCTGACTGACGTTTTTCATACGAATTGTTAGTCCATTATTTATACACTGAATTGACGACGGATTTTTCCGTTATTTCCCGATCATGACAAGGTGCACACGGTGGATGTGACCGGTCAGCAGGGGATGCTCACTCCTCCATGGCACCTGATCCCACCTCTGATGTTTCGGAGGTCCGTGTTTGCTCTGCTCCTATTTTGTATTGTTTTATGGACTTTGAGATTGAATACTGTTCGTTACTTCCATATCCTTCTTGAAGATATTGGTTAATCACTTAATGTTATTTTTTCGCTCGGCATATACACTGTTCTATGTTTCCAAATGTCGTTTATACCCTAGAATACCACTCTCAAGATTTGAACATCTTAGCCCCTACAAGGGGACAGTATGTAAAACCAAGGGGCTTGATTTTTCAGTTCTTGCAGCTAAATATAATATAAGGTTAAGCTCCCCTAAGACAAAACTCTCTAAATTAATGAAAACCACTGTCTTTTTGATATGTACAAATAATGCAACACTCTGTCCTTGTTTCATCTGTATTTGCAAAACCTATTCTGCTGCCGTTTTCTATGATTAAAACTGTCAGAGATTTGTGAGGAGCGTTTATAGGTATTTGGGTGTAAATAGTTTGCTTGTTCGTTATACAAATTAATTTATATGAGTATGCTGGTGTAAATAGTTAGCTTGTTTGTACAGAGGTTTGGATGATTTCCACTATAGCTTCAGAAGTTTTCTCGGACCATGGGTATTAATTTTTTTAAGGTTATAATATCCAGCTTAAGAAACCGAAGTAATAAAAATCACCCGAGTAAAAACACCCATTTAATGTTATGATCAAATCTGATTTTACACTACCTGAGGATGATTCCACATGAGTTTCATCTTTCCTGGCCCAGTGGTTCTTGAGAAGAAGATTTTTAAAGATTTTTCCTATATATTCCTATGTAAAACTTGGGTCGGCCATTTTGGCCCCCTCCTTGCCCCGGGGGTCATAATTTGAATAAACTCGAATCTACACTACCTGAGGATGATTCCACATGAGTTTCATCTTTCCTTAATCAGTGGTTTTTGAGAAGAAGATTTTTAAAGATTTTTCCTATATATATTCCTATGTAAAACTTGGGTCGGCCATTTTGGTCCACCCTAGCCCCGGGGGGTCATGATTTGTTCAAACTTGAATCTACACTACCTGAGGATGATTCCACATGAGCTTCATCTTTTCTGGTCCAGTGGTTCTTGAGAAGAAGATTTTTAAAGATTTTTCCTATATATATTCCTATGTAAAACTTGGGTCGGACATTTTGGCCCCCCCCCCTAGCCCCGGGGGTCATGATTTGAACAAACTTGAATCTACACTACCTGAGGATGATTCCACATGAGCTTCATCTTTTCTGGTCCAGTGGTTCTTGAGAAGAAGATTTTTAAAGATTTTTCCTATATATTCCTATGTAAAACTTGGGTCGGCCATTTTGGCCCCCTCCTTGCCCCGGGGGTCATAATTTG